>NC_090077.1:3725518-3884950 GCF_038355195.1 Osmerus mordax | reverse complement strand
ATCCTGAGAAGACACACACACTGTTTTTCAGCCTAGTTAGTGGTTGCCGAACCAAGCACTGAAATAACAATGCAGGAGTCACCACTGGGGTCCAACCATGAGAGGGAGGTAAAGGGAGCAGTTAAGGGCTCTCTCTGGGTGTCTGTCCCCAGGATGAGGAGCTCTCAGCTGGGTAGGCTTGAACCGGTCGAATGGGGCCAACCAAGGCGACCTCGTCTTGGAACATTCAACTCCAAAGCCAAAGATGAGAGGTAGACCTGGTGTAACTACCCTCCCCCCACGACCCCACCCACCCACCCACCCCACACACACACACACCCACACACACACCCACACACACACACACGTTATCTGTCGTTTCCGCTCGTCCTCCCTCCCCAGAGATGCGTCTCGTCATGCCGTATGACTTTGGCCTCCTCATATCTCACCTCGAGTCTCTCAAACAAAGCACCTCGGGAGACGCTCCTCCAATGAAATTCTGCTCATGTTTAATTCAGCGGCTGCTCAATGCTCATTAGCATCTTAATAATTGAGGGGGGGGGCGGCGGCTCAGGAGGGCCGGACAGGAAGCTTGTGTGCGAGGACCGCGGGTATGGCAAAGGAGGAACCTGCTGTTTTGAGGAAGGCTTTACATTTCCCCCCTCAAAACAGCCAGAGTATATTTTTTTTTGCAACTGCGTGATCATTGTTCATGTCATGTAGAGCGGGCGCAAATTGTAAAGCACTGAAGCACGCGTGGCAACACGTACCCACAAACACACACAACACCACACACACACACACACACACACCAACCAGATGTACGTGAGGTCACCCAGTAGCCCTGTGGCATCCTCACTCGTGACACGGAAGAGTCAGTTTAGCTGGTGTGTCACAGTGCAGCATAGGACCCTTGCGGCCGTGGGTCTGTATCATTTCCATTTAGTCATTTAGCAGACGCTCTTATCCAGAGCGACTTACAGTAAGTACAGGGACATTCTCCCCGAGGCAAGTAGGGTGAAGTGGCCTTGCCCAAGGACACAACGTCAGTTGGCATGACCGGGATCGAACTGGCAACCTTCGGATTACTAGCCCGATTCCCTCACCGCTCAGCCACCTGACTCCTTATCATGTTATCATATCTGTATCATGACAAACACAAGATGAATATTTCACCAGCTCCATGCAGAAGCGCTCAAGCCAAACGGGCTTCCACCTGACTGGTATTATGTGCATGAGGGCATTGTGCCGGTTGTCTCAAGCTTACAGTAGACTGGAGAGCAGCAACATGGCCTCCGACATTTGTATCGCCTGGCGTGCTTCATCTCAAGCTCAATTTTACAGTCCATAGAATTCCACTAACAGCCACATCAGCCAAATGAGAGGACATGCGGAAGCAGGAGAGTTGGCAAATAACATCCCACTGAGCCTATGAAGGACTGGGAGATTGTCATTTGCTGCAGTATGTAAATGTCCTGTGTTGTGTGTTTTGTGTGTGTGTGTGTGTGTGTGTGTGTGTGACTCGGCCTCTGATGACAGGGTGGATGACAGAAGGGTTCACTGCAGGTCAGGAGGGAATTACACACACACACACACACACACACTTTACATCGCTGTCTCTTAACAATGACTTCAGCGTTCACCCTATGTCACTGTGCTGTTTGGTATTTCTGCCCCAACATGGAAGGGAGGGTGCAGAGAACTCACACACACACACACACACGCACACACACACACACACACACACACACACACACACACACACACACACACACACACACACACACACACACACACCCGTAAGCTCCTGAGGACTATTTCCTGTCTGGTGTCTTTGTTTGCCGCACTGATACAAGACCGAGAGAGGCCTATCTCAGAAGACAGCAGCAGCAGAGACGTTCCTCCCTAAAGCGCCCAGTTACCCACCCAGCAACACTGATACCGACACGGACACTGACAAATAGGCACCTTAACATCTCAACACAGCACCGAAGGAGCCAAGTACAAAAGTCCATTTGAACCACTTTGAAGCGTAACAAAACGGCCCAAACTCGAATCCCCGCCAACACGAGTCGTTACCTCACGTCGCAACACCTCTCTCTTTCAGGTGCTCCGAGAGAGGCGGGTGCAGCGCTGTCACCACAGAGGACAGACTCAGCACCCTGGTCACAGCTGTCGTGCCCATCAGCAAACAATCCCCTCTCTCTGACAGAACGCACCCCCTGCAAGATTCCACAGGATTAGGATTAGAGAAGACAGTCCTATGACACGAGACCGTCCCACGTGCAGCAAAATTTGCCTGAAGTGTTACAGTTTGAATATGAGGGGGTAAAGTGTCATACACAGAGACTGGGAAAGAAGATAGAGGTAGACAGAGAGAGAGACACAGAGAGAGACAGAGAGAGAGAGAGAGAGAGACAGAGACTGAGGGAGAGAGAGAGAGACAGAGACAGAAACAATATTAACAATATAATCACATGTTGTCCCTTTACTGTCGATTGATTTGGCAACATTGTTTAACCGGAACATCCAGGCCAATTAAGCATGCTGATCTGAATTGACAGATAGAGGTAGAGCGAGAGAGGAGTGGAGCAGCTATATAATGAAGAGAGTTTGGTGAGTGAGTGAAAAAACAAGCCCCCTAGAGACCAGCGCAGGACAGGGTTAAACGGAGAGCATGGCTTCCTGCCTATCCCCTTCCTGTGTGTGCTGTTCCTGCTTAATTGGCAGGTGGTTTCCTGGCCTTGTCTGACAGGTGCGCAACGTCCAAACGGAGCAGATTGCCCGCCGTTCCAGAAAGCGCCTGCGGCCGTGTCATATCCTGTTGTGTAGGCTGATAACGGTGAATGCGGAAATTGAAGATGTGTGTGTGTGTGTGCGCGTTTCTGAATATGACAAAACCGCTGGAGAAGCCTGTGTACTGGTGCTGGCTGCACCTGTTCTCCTTCCTTCTCGGCTATCTGCAGATAGCTGGTTGTTCCCACCTGCAGCCTCACTGACCTGAGAAGAGGGCTGAGTGATTAGACAACAGATATTCCTAACCCCTGCTCCCGCCACACTCTTCAAGCTATCTAGAGAGCCAGACAAAGCACAGAAAGACAGAGATTAGAGATTTAATCCAGAAAGGAAAGATAACGTCATGGGAGAGAGAGAGAGAGAGAGAGAGAGAGAGAGAGAGAGAGAGAGAGAGAGAGAGAGAGAGAGAGAGAGAGAGAGAGAGAGAGAGAGAGAGAGAGAGAGAGAGAGAGAGGCAGCATGCCCACCTACACACACAGCAATCTATTTATTTTCACGCCACCCTAGGACGCAAACAAAGCCCAGTTTGTCATTGGCAGTTTAATGAGGAAATCAGGGCCGATTAATGATGCTGATTATTGCTGCAGAAGGCAGGTAGAGAAGGGCAAGCCTTTTACCTCCTGACTCTGAAGAGTCAGAGCGGCAGACTCCCTCGCTAATCACACCTGCCTTATCTCTCTCTCTCTTTTTCTCTTCCTCTCTCTCTGTCTCCTTTTCCTCCTCATCTCTGTCTCTCTCTCTTTCATCTACTCCCCACTAGGTCTAAGGCACACATATTGTAAAATAGAGCTTCCATCACAATAGAACTCTTTAAAATAAGATTTTCATGGACCTGATTTCTGGTGCTGCTAATCAGTTTAGGATTATAACAACAGCTTTTCCTGCAAAAAGGCAATGTTGGCTTTAGGAATAGAGATAAAGCTCTCCATTGTGTCTATGGTTTTATGATAAGAGACTCAAACCTCACTGGACACACACATACACAAGCAGCACTCAAGGAGGAAGTTTAAATGATTTATCAGTATCCAGTATAACAGTATCAATCATTAACATGCTGTCAATCTTTCCTTGCCTCTCTTCAAATCCTCCCTCCCTCCCCTCCCTCCCTCCCTCCCTCCCTCCCTCCCTCCCTCCCTCCCTCCCTCCCTCCCTCCCTCCCTCCCTCCCTCCCTCCCTCCCTCCCTCCCTCCCTCCCTCCGGCACAGGTAGAAATGGTTGCAGCCTTCCTCTAAGTGCCTGGACACTGTCCTTTACCAAGCCCAGAACAGTAGAGGACAGGGAACAACCTAAAGTGACCTTCATGACGTACTAAAACTCAAACAGTAAAGAAAGTTCACACTGGGCTCCTCTCCTCCTCCCTTCCTCCACAACATAAAGGGCACAGAATCCTTCACTGTTCATTAAAAACAAACTAACTTCAGAGGGGGGTATTAACCTCTTTGTTAAAGGATACACAGGGCTGTACTGTTTTGTATTTATTTATCAGATCCAGTTAATTTGCATATTATGCATATGGTGTACAATGCATTGTTCCCACCAATGCAGTTGCAACAGTGTAAGTTTCCCCAGGCGGGTTAATAAAGAGCAACTCTACTCTCCGTATGGGAGGCAGCCAGATCCACAGGTTGTGTGCGTCTGTGTGTGGATGTGTGTGCGTGCCATGCTCAGCAGACAGAGTGTGTGTGTGTGAGAACCACAGTAGCCCCATCCCTCCTCTCCTCTCCATCAGCCATCCATTAGACAGACTGCATTAGATTTGCAAACAAGCCTCTCACTGCCTCTACAGACAGAGAACATGATGTGCTGTTGAGGAGAGACTACACACACACACACACACGCACACACACACACACACACACACACACACACTGTATTATATGGCCTATGCTGCATATAATAGTATCCTGAAATCTAACAACATAGCTTTTAGCTGTCAGTGCCGTGACATCATTTTTGTTTCACAGATTACATTTTGCCAGACATGGTCGAGAATACTCCTGAGAAATACTCTGGCAGACAAAGCAGACCTACCCTCACAGGATAAATGTTTTGTTTATCAAACTTGGAGGGGGAGGAGCGCTGGTAGTAAATGGCCTCCCGTTGAGTTTCAAAAACCCGTTGGAGTCGTTACTTTCATCTATCTTCCACCTATTGTAAAATCGAAGGCGTCGATCAGGGGAAAACGCAGAGGGGTTTATGCGGGATGAGTGCTGCACGGTTACCCAAGCATTAAATATACGTCACGACGAATACAATTAGCTGGAGCTGAGAGGCAATTTTCATTCCAATAATTTGAGTAACGAACACCCTGATTACAGCTGAGAGAAAAGAGAGGGATAGAAGCGTGGGGAGGGAAGGGAAAAAACGAGGCAGATGAAAGAAGAATAGTAATTACCCAAGGGCTGATATAAAGAGAAGAATGGGGAAGTCAAGCGCATAAGGAAGAAAATGGATAGCAATCACAAAAGATGTGAATGTATTCAGTCAGTCTACATCGTTCCCAAGCGCGACAGTGAAAGGCGACGTCTTTTGCGCGCACACTTGCACGCACTCCCTAGAACGCGGTCTGAAAAGCTTTTTTATTGTCCAACGTTCTGTAACAGCTAACAGGTGGTTCTCACAGCAGGACTGGGGAGGGAGCCATCCACTGCAGATATACGCTGGAACCCAAACACACATACACTTTCCCATCTCTATGGTCAATATCTCAGCCTTCCACTTTGGGGGCTTGTGACTTGTGTTTAGTAGGGGTAAATGTGGTAGCAATCAGCTAGCAATCCCTTGGTTCTGAGAAACACAAAGCTGGTGTTTAATTAGGGCTCACAACGTGAGGAAAGGTTTTCTATTTGGGTTATGCAAACACACCCACACAAACATGCACGCCATCTCTCTCTCGTGACACACACACATACACCTTATTTACATATTATACTTATTTCAAGTCAATAACAAACCTCCTCCTTCAATAAGTTGATAGGATTGTTTTCATAGCACATTATATCACGGTTAACCTCACTCTCCTGTCAAATATCTCTTCTCTCCTGTCTTCTGAGAGCTTTTTCAGTTCTTTTGTTCCCTCAGAGCTCACAGTGCTACTGCACAGTACCAAGTCTTGGGATTGTTTTTTATCTGTCTCATCCGCACACTGTATCTACTCTGTAACTACTGCACCTCCATCTCTCTCTCTCTCACCCCTTTCTCCGCCCGGAGGATGAACCATTCCACTTTCCCCCCCACCAACTGACAGCTTCCCCCTCTCCCCTGTTCCACCTTCCCTCCATCTCACGTGGATATTTCATCTAGTCTCTCTCCAGCGCAGGTCCCCGGAGTAACAGCAAGCCTCTCAATAATGCATGGGCTGTCGGAGCCTCCGACAAGAACCCCAACCAACACCACAGCCCCTGGCACGAGCCCCTGGCACAAGCCCTGACACACACAGTCAGACTGGCAAGCTGGCTAGAAGGGGGCTAGGCCTCTGGGGTTAACAGGTGTGTGTTTGCTAGGGTGTGTGTGTGTGTGTGTGTGGGGGGGGGGGGGGTGGCGGGAGTAGATCAACATGGTCCAGGACCATGTGGAGGACATTGACTCAAGAGGTACTGGGTCGTTAGTTGGCTCTGATATCAATCATCCGTAAAGATGCCTCTATGTGTGTTCATCACAGTGTGTGTTATAAAACAAATTAATTACCCTGCCAAACGGCCTCAGCAAGAAATACTACTACATACTTAAACCTGAGTTACTCAGGCTAATGCCCAAAAAAGAACTATATATTACCCAAAGACTTGGCAAAAAGGTTTTACTTAAACTTTAACAACTAAGGAATGTGCGCTTATGGACACAGTATGAAGAGATAAGTAGTACGAATAGATGAATAAAGTGTTCTACCAATATGGTATTGAAATAAAACAGAACTTCATCAAAGCAGTGCAGTGCAATTTAATTAAGTAGACGTGAAACTGTGAAAATTCTGAGCCATACAACATAAGAATAACTTTTTAATTATCTTCCTCAAAAGTAATTGGAAATGTTTTACCATGGGTAGATTTTCCAATCCCCTTATTTAAAAAAAAGTAAGGAGGTTCTGCCAAAATAAGCCTTCTCCAGATGATTCAGAACGCGGCGGCACGTCTGGTCTTCAATCTACCCAGACGCTCCCATGTTACCCTACTCTTCATCTCCCTCCACTGGCTTCCCATCATGGCCCGTATCAGATTCAAGACTCTGGTACTGACCTTCCAAGCGGTGAACGGGACTGCACCCGACTACATCAAGTCTCTCCTCCAGCCTTACACCCCCCCCCGCCACCTACGGTCTTCTTCTGACAACCGTCTGGTGATCCCACCGCTCAAGAGCGCCCGGTCCCAACACAAGCTCTTCTCCTGTCTGGCCCCCCAATGGTGGAATCAACTCCCCACCTCCATCAGGGACACTGACTGTCTCCCCACCTTCAAGAAAAGGCTCAAGACACACTTTTTCCGGGAGTACAACGGCACTTAGGAATGCTTGGCTGGACCTGATGTTAGTTTCCTCCAGGATCACAATGACTCGTATTGAGAGACTTGTTGCTCTTGTTGGTTAGTTGTAACGGTTTCAAATTCTTGTACTCGCTGTGAAATATTTTACTGTTGATTGTTTTGTTGTTGTTTGTTGTTCAACAGGTACACTCTTGCGCTCTTGTGGGGAGTTGCTCTTATGGTTCTTCCCTTTGGCACTTATTTGGTTTTCGACAATGTATGCTACATGTTTTGGCTGCTCGCAATGTTTGGGGCTATCTTGTTGTTATGATCAGGGACCTATGCTCTTTTGTAAAGCTCTCTCTTGGAAGTCGCTTTGAATAAAAGCGTCTGCTAAATGCAAATGTAATGTAATGTAATTAAGCTTTTCTGTTATTCATTATTAGGGGCCAAGCAGCGAAGCTGCTACACAACCAAACTGGGTGTGTCGCATGAGTGCACTAGCTTGTTGTGAAATGCTTGTTGCACAGGTGCCATGTAGACCATGTCCTGCTCTAGACTAGGAGTCAGGTGGCAGAGCGGTTAGGGAAGCGGGCTTGTAATCAGAAGGTTGCCAGTTCGATTCCCGGCCGTGCCAGATGATGTTGTGTCCTTGGGCAAGGCACTTCACCCTACTTGCCTCGGGGGAATGTCCCTGTACTTACTGTAAGTCGCTCTGGATAAGAGCGTCTGCTAAATGACTAAATGTAAATGTAAATGTAGACTGCTTGGCCCCTTCATTGCTGCTTGCAGCTATATTTTTGTATGTATGTATTTTTGTTCTACTGAAAATGTCTCTGAAAGTTCATATTAAGAAACGTGGATTATTTCCTAATCAATATTTAAGAGAATAAAGATACACAGAGAGCACATGAAGTGGTACAAACCTGTCCATGGCCCTTCAAACCAAGTACCATCTCTCCTGGGGTCCTGCCTGAGAGAGCCAGCAGAGATAGCTCCCATGCAACAACCCTGTCCTCTAGAAGAGAGTGCATTGCTAGTCCATTCGAGTACAGATATAATGTATTATTCATTTGCCTAGCAGTTAACTCTGTGCTCTTTAGTTGTGCACTGGCTTATCAGTCAGGAAGTTCCCCTTTCTTCCACAAACAAACCTCCCTCTCTCCCTCTCTCCCTCTCTCGTCTCCATAGATACACAGCCAGCTAGCTCTGCTCAGGCCTCAGTCAGGCAATCATTCAGGGACACTGGGAGATGTAGGTCAGTCAGAGCTGGGCCTGATGCTAGGGCTAGAGCACAGGCCTAAGCCTAGACCTAGGGCTGGTGCTGGAACTGGGGCTAAGGCTAGTCACGGGGTTAGGGTTGGGACGAGGCCAACACCTGGGGCTGCTGAACCAGGTGTTAGGTAGGAGAGAGAGGGAGAGAGAGATGAAGGGTTGGATTTTGACCACTCTCACCCTGATCTCTCAGAGGACCAACACTAACGTGTCTGTTTTCCACCTGGCAGAACAAAGCGCTATGGAGGAATAAAAAGGAACAGAGTATTGACAAGGGTATGGGTGAGGGCGTCTTGTAGAACATAGGGATGAGGTATATGAGGAGAAGCATCTGGAGCAGACAGGATGTAGTATGTTTGAAAAACAGTCACTGCTTCTCTGGTGGCAACTTAACTAACAACAACTGCCTCTGCAACCAAACAATACAATAAGCTTAGTCTTATACAAATAAAAAGAACCGTCTGTATAAACAGTGTCCTACTTATAAAATGCCACAACAGCTTGATACGAAGGACACAGTAATGAACTGGACCTGTACAAATATTATATAAAACAGAGGGATTGCCAAAGCAAGAGTAATACATTAGCCAGGCTTAGTCAGTAGACCAAGCAATGGTCTTTCAGCTCCTCAGATGATGACACTGCGATTCTCAGGACCCATCAATCCACGAGCCTTTGGACATCTTAGTGAGCCAGGACTGCATGATAAACCTACAGGATGACGTGGCTGTTGCTATTATTATCCTAGCGGCAACCCTATGCAGCACACAGCCTACCTGCACTCAAAAAGCAGCTAAAAATAGCCCACCCTATAGGGACGCTGGCAAAGGCATTTCTTAACGATACTATCAGGATTCTTGAGGACAAATGTCACGGCCACAGCCGTGCCCCCCTGTTTTGCTTGGTTTTGCCCTGCCCTGGTGTGCGCCTGTATCATTATCTTCACCTGTCTTGTTGATTGCTGTGGTGTTCAGTCCTCGTTAGTCTTATCGTGTCCACCTGTGTCTTGTTTGGTTCTGTGTATTTAGGTTCCTGTTTTGTGTCCAGTCTTTTGTCTTGTCCTTGTCTATGTTACTTTGAGTATCCTGCCTGTTTCCCTGCTCAACACTAAAACCCTTGTTTAGAACTCTGACTGCCTACCTCTCCTGAGGTTGGGTCCTACCCCAACCCTCAACAGTAACAACAAACCCACCTCAAGTAAGTCAAACAGAGGCAATGCAGCACAGATGAAGTCAAATGTTATGGTATTGTTAATAAAATGCCATATAATAACTATATTCATAGTCATAATCTTATTGAATTGAGATGAATCCTAAACTTCTGCAAAAGTTGCACAATTAAAGCATAATAAATTGTAGTAAAATAGTGATAAATCCGAGTTTTACTTGAGCATACTGACATTATATTTAGTCTAAACTGGACACCACACTCGGAGTACATTAGACTTCTGTCCCCTCATTTTTCACTTTTACTTCATCGTCTCGCCAGTGCAGAAGAGTTACATTGTAGCCTAACTCACAATGCTGTTTATACACAACAACCTGTTCATCTTGCATTCACTACAGGGTGAGAGCAAAACAAGTATCGCGTAACAGAAAAACAACAACCTTGGAATCAATTGGAAATATTTAGGGCTGTCAAATTACATGTATATGAGGTGGCATCGCTCATACACTCAGGAGCGGATGATATGAATAGTAACCTAGCCAATGCAGCAGACGAATTCTAGACCTGCCGTAGAACCGACGCCCGTCTGCGGGAGCGCCGCAGCGATGTTTTC
The DNA here is from genome assembly GCF_038355195.1 of Osmerus mordax. NCBI lineage: Eukaryota > Metazoa > Chordata > Actinopteri > Osmeriformes > Osmeridae > Osmerus > Osmerus mordax. The sequence goes on along the minus strand of NC_090077.1, from coordinate 3,874,666 downwards.
AGCCAAACGGAGCATGAAAGGCCCCACATTTTTAAGTGTGATTTACACGTATAATTTACGTGAAGAAATTGTGGATCTTACCGGTCCCCTTCGTTTCAAAGACACATTCTTCCACAACAAGAGGTGAAGCTGGTGCATGAATCCCATTGTCGCGGACCTACGTCTTTCCCTAATAAAACCAAATTATGAAAGGCTGCCGGTAATTGAGCCAAAACAAGGAATGCTTGTTAATGGGTCAAGAACCATTCCGACGTATTCAATTTAGGATTTTAAACAGATTTTGGCGAGAGTCTCCATAGGCTGCATTAAGGTTTATATACTCAATTCGTCTGTCTTGCTCTCTTGCAGACGAACACTTTCTCCCCCTGGCTTGCATTTAAATGTCGAAACATGACGAACCCAATGACATGTTATAATTGTCAGAGGAAAAGATACAGCAGCCTCCCTTGTAAACAGAGCACTTGCTAGATAGAGACGAGTTCAGTACCACTACCATCGGGGAGAATTCTCACAGCGTCATGCAGTTTTGTGGGCGGAGACGGAGCTACCATCTCCCAACCTCTGTAGACTACACAGTAGCCGGCTTTCTTCCCTTCACAAAGAAACCGTACCACAGCAACTTGGCTGCTAACTCCCCATTTAATATAAATTAATTGCCCAACTAAAGAGAAAACATCCTTTTTTAATATATTTTAATATTTTAAGTCGCTCTGGATAAGAGCGTCTGCTAAATGACTAAATGTAATATCAGCTTTAATATAGACTCATTTTATCATTCAGGTCTTCTATACACTCACATCAAACAGGTTGGTTACTGTCTGGGAACCTCATTGGACAAGGCTCATGCAAAGCCTCCCATGTCTGTATTTAGAAATTATATTCTATTCTTTTCTCTGAGTTGTGTGAGTGGAAAATTAAGCGAGTGAGTGCCATGCAGCACAGAACATGAAATCAGCAACAGCCCTTATAAAGTGACATAGGCTAGTTATCCACACTCACCCACTCCACACCCTTGTATGTCAACACTCACTATTCTAAAATGTGACGCTCCAAGTACAGGATAGCCTATCCTCAATCCAACTGCTGGGCTTGCATGATGAAATACCCATAGTTAAATCCCTTCCCGGTGTCCCAGCGTTTGCTACAGTGCTGGATTCCACAGGGCAGATGTTGTCTGGTTGCTTGGACAGATTATAAAAGCTTTGTGTAATTTTAGACCAGAGAGATTGAGTTATGACATCACAACAGGATCGCGAGGTCATAACTGGCCAAATGAGCCAAATGAGGAGGAGGCCACATGTTTTGTATCACCTGTAATACTATTGTAGAACAGACTCCAATTTATGCAAAGGGTTCTTAAATGTTAGTCCAGACTACATTTCATTCTGTAACATAAAAATATAGAAAAATCAAGGTGTATTTGTCTAAATTAACTAATGTTTTATTTAACCACCTGAGGATTTTTTCCTGGTTGTGACCAGATACAACTATGCTGCTCTCTGGTGGCTGTTTATTTCCAGTGCCTTAATCACAGAGGATGAACAATAAGTCTACAGAATCAGAAAGGGTTTTATTCGCCATGAAAGTTTGCACAGACAAGGAATTTACTTCAACGTATAGGAATCTTAAATAAGTGGTGTACGAGTCTAACTATACTAAAGGTACAAAGTCTAACTAATACTAAGGGGTATGTAACAATTTTGAATACAATAAAATAGCTAAAATATACAATACAAAAATACAAATAGGGTAACATGTGCATATATGGCAAGGTGTCATTGTGCAGATAAAGTGTTAAAGTCAGTGTGAGCCCTTGGCCTTGTTAAAGAGGCCAGCAGTGGATGGGAAGAAACTGTTCTTATGGCGTGAGGTTTTGGTGTCCAGGGAGGGAGGAGTCGGCCCAGGAAGCTGAAGGACTCCACAGTGATGACTGGGGAGTCGCACAGGGTGACGGGGGTGAGTGGGGCTCACCCCCGTCACCCCAGGGTCAGGGTCAGGCTACAATAAAACCAAAATGTTGTCTAACATACTGAGGGATAAAAAGTGTGTAATTCAACATATTGACTTTGTTACTCAGGTACGTTAACATCTAATTCAAGTGGACACCAAGATTGCACCTCACAGGTCTTGATGGTGTCTGAATAGTCCACACATAGGCCAGTCTGGATACCTTAAAAATGAGCAATATTCTGTCATCTTTGCTTCACCAGAGCAAGAAATTCAACAAACAAAAGAAATCCTCCAAGTGGAGGCTTAAGGATGATGATTCTGAAACTATACCAGTAAAGTGGTGATTCATATTGTACACTTAACACCATTTTTAGCAAAGTAAACATAATCTATTGTAGTAGCATGCCTACCATTGCCACGAGGATCACTGAAACCCTCAGTGCAGTCACAGTTCCAGTGATATTCAAATACTTAACTTTTCCATTTAAAACAGAGGGAGTATCCTTCTACTAGTCAGGTGGCTGAGTGGTTAGGGAATCGGTCTAGTAATCAGAAGGTTGCTGGGTTGATTCGCGGCCGTGCCAAATGACGTTGTGTCCTTGGGCAAGGCACTTCACCCTACTTGCCTCAGGGGAATGTCCCTGTACTTACTGTAAGTCGCTCTGGTTAAGAGCGTCTGCTAAATGTAAATGTACTACGCATACAGATGTAACACATGAAAAAACATATTGGGAAATGTTTTAGATAATTAGAACAAATTGCAGGAACAAACATTCAGTGATTTACCTCAGGACAGCTTGACTGAGTTTGCCTTGGGGTAATAATCGCATTAATCAAAACAAAAAACGAATTCTCCCCCTGTCATACAGGAAAACAAAAGGTTTTATCAGGGTGCCATGAAAGTGCTACACTGATGACATACAATGACTGTGTATTTTTTTTAAAGAAAATGTTCATGTCCCCCCCACCCCAAATGTTTCGAGGTAAAGGATGGGTCAGGGACCTGAGGTGGGATGACAAAGTCAGCCACATCCCAAATCTGGGGTCCCAAATCGGAGGAGTTGGTGAAAGCATATCCCTTGACCTTAGTGGTGACCGAGCTGATTACAGAGTCTGTCTCCTGGTAGCCCTTCTGCAGGTAACATACATACCTAGAAGGGGAGTGGATGCAGCATAACAGAAATATCTTACGGTCTCACTAAAGAATATCAAAAACACACAGTACATTAAACACTGAGAGTGAAACAAATAGTCACGCTCGCTTCAAAACTCTTACATGCAGTAGTATTCTTCAATGTAAACAAATGTACCCGAAGACGTAAGCAACGATCAGAAACTATGAATCTGAAGAGAAGTCCTACTCCTTTGCTCTTAATAATAATTGTTCTGGGTGTTTCATAATCAGAGAAACAGCTGAGACAGCCTTGAAAGCAGCGAGTAGTCTTTGTCATGGCTACACTTTCAGAACTGCAGGCAGTGTACAGTAGGACAGTGATGTTAAAGTCAAACCCAGTCTCATCCCAACTCGTCAAATATTGACGCTTGGGCAAACCCCTTTGCAGGGGCGTTAGCCTACTGGGGCACAGGCCCCTATTCAGATCCCTTTTTTTTATTCCAAGCTTGCTGCAAGCACAATGCACAACTCGGCTATAGAAACTCCCCACTATACAACAGTTCAGGGACGCAAGTTTTATTTTTTTTTGCATTCATTTGAGCGCAAATACAGTTTGAGCTTCATGTAATATTGTTTCTATGTTTTAGTCAAAATAAGATGATCGGTAGGCCTATCATTTAGAAACGACATCAATTCTGACTTGTGTGCCGAGTCCGACACCTGGACTTCTGTGTGCGTGCTGCAGTGGCTATTTGGCAAGCTCAAAAGAGCACGCTGACATGGAATATTCTTCGGGCATGGCATGTGTTTTCGGTTAAACTGCTTTGATTTTACAAGCCTTGATTGGGATACTGCATACATTTTTTCCTGAATTATCAATCTAAATGAATGCACTGACTAATGAAGTAAATTGTTAAAACTCAAACTTTTGTTTTTACTGGGGCACAGCAGATTTATACGGGGGCACGTGCCCCCGTATAAATCTTGGTGGAGCTCTATTCTTCCTGTCCACAACCGTCTCCACCATCTTAAGAGCATTGAGCTCTAAGAATCAGATGGCAACTTTCGGTTAGCATTTTCGGTTTCATGGGTGACTCACCAGCTGGTACCACACAGGAAATCGTCTCATTATCTAAGATCATCCAGTAATGATAGAAAAACATTAAGGGCTTGTGGTTCGACCAGCTCTGAATAGGGATCTACATGAACCAATCGTCTACTGAAAATCGAATTGGTGTGCCTACTTTATTGGCTATAACTGCTTAACTTTACTGAGACGTCACAGAACACACAATAATCAATTATGTCTAATGTTCAACACACATGGGCATAGAGATGAACAGAAAGAGGTAGAAGTGAGAGTTGATTTCCTGTTGCAGGTTGTCAGCTTGTTACAGTGAGATCAACTGCCACCCTGCCCTCCCAGAACTGCAGACAGAAAGACAAACAGACAGGAAAATTTTTCAATGAGTCCTTCTGAAGATTCACACCCAGCAGATGAGGTAAGGTGTCAGTCTATGTTAAAACAAAGATACAAATAATGTAATCAATTGATTTCACTACTTCAGACTAAGGGTGGTGTGTGCGTATTTTCAATCCTTGGTATGACAGGACACACAGATGCATGTTTAAAATGTCTTTCTCCACCAGTAATTTTGTGACATGTTGAAGTAAAAACGGTTCAGCCATCATTTGTTTTATTAAATCAGAACTTCAACTATGTTTCAGCAACATAAACTAAACTGAATGTGCGGAATGGGAGGAATGATCCAAGATTGGTGACGTCTTGATCTGAATCTTAAACTACTCTTTCAGCATCACACTACCTGTGTGATTCTGTGCCAGTAGACCTTCTCCATAAGCCTGTGTTAAGATCTCCTGGGACATGCGGACCTCCAAGCTCTTGTCCTTCACCTTCCTCCTCGGCATCTCCATGCTGGTGGTCCACCATAAGCTGCTGGGCGGACCTAGACGAGCGCCCCCCCCGAGGAACGTCACCGTCCTGCTGTGGCACTGGCCCTTCGGTCGCTCCTACAGCCTCCGGGGCGACGTGTGCTGGGACTCTTACGGCATTCCTCGCTGCGTCCTCACCGACAACACTTCCCTGTTCGCCTCCGCCGACGTGGTGGTCTTCCACCACCACGAGCTGCGCACTGGCCGCTCCGCCCTGCCCCTCGGACTCCCGCGCCGGCCCTCGCAGCGCTGGGTCTGGCTCTCGCTGGAGCCGCCCGCCATCAACGGCGATCTGAGCCCCTACAACGGTCTGTTCAACTGGACCATGAGCTACCGCCGCGACGCTGATATATTCATGCCCTACGGCAAGACAGTCCGACTGAACAACACCGGCAGCTATGTGATCCCAAAGAAGAGCTCCTGCCTGGGTAGCTGGGTAGTGAGTAACTACAAGTCTGACCATGTTAGGTCCAGACTGTACCAGGACTTGAGGAAGTTGATCCCTATTGAGGTCTACGGCCGCTGGCAAAACAAACCCCTAGCAGGACAGAACCTGTTACCCACCATCGGACGCTGTCACTTCTACCTGGCGTTTGAGAACTCGATAGCCACAGACTACATCAGTGAGAAGCTGTGGAGGAACGCCCTCCAGGCAGGGGCTGTCCCGGTGGTGCTGGGGGCCTCTCGAGCAGCCTACGAGGCCCTGGCCCCCCCTGGTTCCTTCATCCATGTGAATGACTTCAACAGCACTGCAGAGCTGGCTAGCTACCTACAGCACCTGGCATCAGACAGGAAGGCCTATCAGGCTTTCTTCAAGTGGCACCAGACCCACGGCATTAAGACCTACACGGACTGGAGAGAAAGGCTGTGCAACATCTGCGGGAACTACGACGAGCCGCCTGCCGTGAAGGTTTACCACGATCTGGAAAGCTGGGCCAGCAGTTAACACCTGCTTCTGTGATCCAAGTTCTTATGCATATTATGTATGGTTTCAAGCCCAAAAATAAATTGTACAAACCTGTCTAATTAGAGGACATTTGATGTTTGTGTTCTCAAGCGAAATCATTGTAGAGTGGAAATATTTTTGCAAAACTCTTTCAACAACTAAATCTATATTCATCTTTCTTTTTTTTTTATATCTTCATGTGTCTGAACACCTTGAGAGGTGGTACGGCCACACAGGAAATATTTTAAACAACTGTCAAACTGCCAACTGAATGTTTCTGCAAAATCACCAACAGTAGATGACTAATGACTAAATGTAGTTGTTCCTGTGACACACTGTTACTGCCAGACTCTGTTGTGCAATCATTACATTTATCTCCTAACATATAACTATGATAATCGTTAAAAAAAAATATATGCACACATGCTTTAGCTGATTCATGTATGGGTTGGAGAATGTGGACTCGTATTTGGGGGGAGTGTTTTAATTTGGGGGACGCTTTCATGTTAGTGGGTGTCATTTGCACTTCAGGGCCACCGTAGAATGTGCATAATGTTGCTTTGCACCAACAAGAAACAGACCAGTCTGTTTCTTGTTGAAACAGTGTGTTGTGATTATCAAATGTGGCCACAAGATGGCAGGCTTGATAGAGGAAAACAATATAATACATAACTTTCACTATCCATTCCTTCAGAATGGTTTTTTGCAATGTCACCCTCCCTTGAGTTCTGAGGAAAGACACCATAACCTCATTTCATTTAAGATAATATAAATATGTATTCTTTAATTTCCATCTCTGATATGTTTACATGCACGCCAAACAATCTCAGTGTTGGATAATGAGGTCGTTCATCTCTCAGGTTGGTGGACATGTTTACCCCTGGGTCCAGTTTCTTCATATCAGTCAGTCAGTTCGGTCGGTCAAATGCTCACCACTACTAGAGATGCAAGCCACATTCATTGGAGATAATATGGGCACAAGAGGAAAATATATGGACATTAATCCTTGAGTTTCTTCCACCCAGCAGGAATAAAATGGAAAAGCAGAAATACAGTACAGATCATGAGGTAAAACAGTCTTCATACAGAATATTCTGATACCGTGTCTTTGTAATGGATGGGGCAACTACATATTTCTCGCTTTGTTCTCAAGGCCCAAAATTTAAAGACTCATTCATCATTTTGACAAACGTTAAAAAAATCGAATCAAATGGCCAGACTTCCAGGGTCAGTAACAACAGTCCGGAACATGCCATCTTCAGAACCTGTCATGTTGAGCGTGTGGGGTGAAATAACTAGTGACAGCAGCGTTCCTGAGAGACGGCATCAATAGGCAACTTCTGAAAACACTCCAGAACAAAAGAAAACAGTGACACCACTCTGAAATATACGATAACGTCTACAAACACATTGGTCAGTGACAGATTATTCTTTGTCTTTGTACACATCAGTAGTGACTTACAGAACATCATAGATCATGGGGACAAGCCATGTTTGTCTTTACACAAAAGGGTTGCTCTGGTTCAGAGTTAGGTTGACAAGTTTCAAATTCCTTTGAAATCATTCAAGTTATGTATATCGTGAGCAAGTTTGCACAAGAAACTTGTAAGAACCGTAAATGCATATCGACTTTTTCATAACACAGCATCAAGTCATGCATAGAGAGACTATACTGAGAAAACAATGGCTACATAACAGACTTTAAAGGATCACGGTACTGTCAGTGTGTGTGTGTGTGTACATCAATGAAAGAAGAGTCAAATCTCTTTGGGCTGAAACCAAGCCACAACCTGGGAATGAAGAGAATCAAAGATGTTTGGATATCGTTTACTCTGTATACTGCTTACATGGACAATCCAAAAAACGAAATTGCCTTCTGTTGCCGCCCCTCGTCTAATTAACGTCTTCCTCAGTCACAGACCGTAGCTTTCAAACCGTTGAGACACTGGATGTATCCGAGTCACTGGACGTCGTCGGGACAGTTTTCACAAGATCCGTTGAATCCCGACTCATACACATACATGCATACACATACTCGTTATTCACCGCAAACCCATTCCCTGAAACTACAGATGAGTGTTCGAGATCAAGAAGAGCCTAAATTAACATGAAAATGAAAAACACACTTGAAAAGGCATGATTACGTGAGACCACAAGGAACGGTTGTGTGAGTCCTCGGATAAAAAGATTTTGGCCCCAGATTTCTGTCCCAAGCCAGGAGGAGACCCCCCTCAGATACACTCCTCTAGTCTGCATCTCACCCTCCTCTTCCTCCTGTACACATCCCTCACATCCTCCACCCATCCCTTCTTCTCTCCGCACACCTGGCCTGACGTGGTGGGAGTGGTTGTGGACGAGGCCAGGCTCCTAATGGGTAGCTTCCGGAAGCCTGGTGACGTGTGCTGGGCGAGTGTTTACTGTGTGCGTGCGTGCGTGTCGTTTCTCTGTACAAGGAGGAGGGGTTGTCTACGGTGTGTGTGCCCATCAGCGCTTCCGGGTCTACTTGTGGGTCCTCTGGAAATAGAGGGGGGAGTCGTCAAACAGAGGGTTCTTCACTTCCATCTCTCCAGTCTGTATGGGAAGGAAAGGAAGTAGGAGAAACACAGTTCAGTGAAGTCCTATAAACAGTGTTCACAGAGTGTCCCCTAAGGCAAAATGGCTCCTCCGAATAAAGTGAAACTAGAAAACGTCTGTGTAAAATCAGTAACTTGGCGATCTAAGTGTCGGACAGAAGGCCGTGCTGTAACCGTCCGGTGTGGGGCTCACCGGGGCCAGGCCAGGGCACTCGTACACGGTGAAATCTCCGTCCTCGTTCTCCTCATCCGACGTGGCGCCCGAGTCCGGGACCTTTGGCTCATCCCTGTGTCTGGAGCACAAGCCATGGGAAACGGTTACGGAGGAACTGGAGCGTGTCAAATCTCTAGTAGAGGATGATCAATGGCAGGCCGACACAGATGTGCAGACAGGTAGACAGGCAGACAGACAGACAGTCAGAAAGAAAGACAAGCAGGCACATATGCAGGCAGACAGAAAGAAAGAAAGACAGACAGGCAGGCAGGCAAACAGAAAGACAGGCAGACAGACAGGAAGACAGGCAGACAGGCAGAAAGAAAGACAAGCAGGCACATATGCAGGCAGACAGAAAGAAAGACAGACAGGCAGGCAAACAGAAAGACAGGCAGACAGACAGGAAGACAGGCAGACAGGCAGAAAGAAAGACAGGCAGGCAAACAGAAAGACAGACAGACAGAAAGAAAGACAGGCAGGCAAACAGAAAGACAGGTAGACAGGCAGACAGGCAGACAGGCAGACAGACAGGTAGACAGGCAGACAGACGGGCAGGCAGACGGGCAGACAGGCGAGCAGGCAGGCAAAAGGTGCCAGAGGGAACACGGGCAGACAGTAGACAACACAACACGTCAGACTCAGTCTGGACTTGAAAGGTCACTCACTTCCCCAGGGACAGCATCTGTTGTTTCTGGTGCTGGTAGTGGTACATCTGGGCACTCCTCGCCAGCTTCTTGTCTCCAGGCTGCGAGGCATGAGAGAGAGCATGAACATGAGCATGGGTAGGGGCAGGGCACCTATCCCAGGCCTCTTAACATGCCCTGATAAAGCGTTCATGACATCACTTCAAGATTCGATTTCCTGCCATACGAATGCTCTCCTTTTCGCAGACTTTCATCCAAAGTGACAGATTTGAATCGGCGACCATCTGAACTGCAGTCAAACACTCTTTGCATACTATCCCATAAACCTCACACTATGTACAACTGGAGTCATTTGGGAATGGTGATGAGGAAAAGGAAATCAGATAAAGTACATATTATCATATATTATATATTGACCTAATCCATGTTTAGGATTTATTGAATAAATAAATCCTAAACAATAAACTATGTGTATTTCCCATCTGTGTGTTTTGGGCTGAACTCACCACATTGTTGTCATAGGACTGGGGTCCCATTCCCCCGTAGGCAGGGTAGTCAATCTTCTGGGCCAGGCGAACACCCTTCTGCAATCTGAAACATCCAACACCACAGATAGAGGAGGTAAGTATGGCCGCCAATATACAACCAATGTACAGAATGAGCCATTCAAGAAAAAGGATGAGGAATATGAAAATCAGACACACTTCAACGCAATACAAAACATGCGGAATGTTAAAATAGAATATTCTATAATCCGCACCTCGGGGTCCAAATTGAAGAGGAAGTAAAACAACAGCAATGACTGAAGACAAGTATTTATAAAGGTCTTTTAAGTGGCAAGGGCAACACCCATGGGGGAACTCTCAGGCAGCAGATGGGTTTTTATTGCTACTTCACATTTATATCGCTACTCAGGCTGACCTACTGAATGCAAATCGCTTCAGACATAAGTGCGGCACAACCGTGACCCACATTCAGTACAGCAGTGACACCATGGACCAGTACAGAACCTTCCAGATGTGTGAACGTCTGCTCTACAGTCCCTCTAAACTGGGCAATCAGCTGCTGTTCCAGATCCCACCCCATCGCCAGGCCATGCTCATAGAGAGGTGTGCTCCTGCTGATACTCTGCAGTCTGATATCCTTCCATCCTTTATCTCTGTGTTTCTATCTATATATCTACGCATGTTGGCGGTGTGGGAGTGAGGTTGGCCAGTATCATGCCTGTCATGAGCACAACCCCAAACCCCCAAAATGCCTCCATACAATGCTAACGCAGCAATCAATACAAATGCCTAAACGAGTAGTACCTCAAAGTACTTAATAGTCTCTCTATGCAGTTTAACTAAAGTAAATCTGGAGAGACTACACAGAGAGAGCATTCAGACAAACAGATGCGAGAGAGAATGAAGGCGAGAACGAAGGAGAGAACGATAGAGAGGTAGGTAAATAAAGGAGACAAAGACCGAAAAGATTACCTGATCCAACAGACCCCAGCTATGATCAAAGCCAGGGATCCCACTACGATGAAGACACTGGTCATGACTGTGGAGAGATACACAAACAGCATGAGAGACAGCCTGCGATAGGCCGCAGTCAAGGAAGACATGGCGTGGAGTGAGGAACGTGTCCAAAACTGGGCAAGAAGAGGAACAGCCAAGCACCAGGACAGGACGAGACGTACGAGGAGGAAGTAGACCGTCCCATCCCAGTTCATGGATTTAAAAGACCTCGGCTTCGTAGAAATTAATTCTCAACACTAGGAACTAATAATGGTTTGGTTCATTCACAGGCCCAATTGGATGTGAGGATCAGAACTGGAACATCATGCCTTTCCACAGACCCCACAAGCATGTCTTCTTTCTTTGAATGGGGTATAGATAGGCTGCTCTCAATGGTTGTTGTCATATGATCAGCAGCTCATTTGTCTCCAGAAGAAGATGACATCAGGTATTTTTCTATGTCAGAATATATGCACTGAACTGTTAGCATCAGTTTGGAGAAGAACAGTGTAATTCAAACAACCCCATTCAAAACAAGTCTCAATTTGAATCTCAACATTCGAAATGAACAACAACATCAAGATGTCTCTTCGGAGCACAATCGGGACGTTTCTTTTCGAGTGAGAACCCCGGGGCGAAGTGGTTCGCCACGTGACAAACACATTATTGTTCATCGGCCGAAAGGAGGAGTCAGAACGCGTCGAGACTTACTGAGGAACACGTGCTCGTCCGAGGGGTAGGGGGCGGTGATGGGCACGATGACGGGCCCGCCGCCGCCCGAGGGGGCCTGGCTGGTCGTCGTGGGAGACGCCGTGCCGTTGGGCGGGGCGGAGGGGCCGCCGAGCGTGGCGGGCGGCTCCACCGTGGGCCTGCGGGACGCGCTCTGAGGTTTCGGCTCCTCCTTGGTTTCGGAGGCATCCCGAGGGGGCGGAGCTAGGAGACGGAACAGAGAGCGTGTCAAGCGGACTCGTCGGGACCCGAGACACACGCGTGGTCCCGGTGTCATGCCTGGGAGGTGTGACGCCGGCACTGGTTTGCGCGGCGCCGCTAAACGTATACAGTGTCGCGTGTGGACAGATGGGAGAGCGAGGCTACCTTGGAGCTGGATGTCGGTCTCCTGCCGCTGGCTGATGATGGCGGACAGGAAGTCGATCTCTTCGTCGAGCTCTGGGAACGTGGCCACTTTACCTGGGGAGGAAGAAGATCACGGTCACTCTCTGTCCAGGGGTTTCACCTCTGGTACTGTCCAGAGTGCAGGCAGAGGTAACATATTTGCTTGTGGAGAGAGAGGATGGTCAAATCCCCCCGGTAAGTCGCTTTGGATAGAAACATCTGCTGAATGAATAAAAACGTTAGTACATAATTTGGAAGAGAGAGAGAGCGAGAGAGAGCGAGAGAGCGAGAGAGAGAGAGAGAGAGAGAGAGAGAGAGAGAGAGAGAGAGAGAGAGAGAGAGAGAGAGAGAGAGAGAGAGAGAGAGAGAGAGAGAGAGAGAGACTAATGCTGATTCACCATCTGGTTGACGGTAGGCTTGAGTCAGAGATCTCTAATCACTAATCACTCCCCCTACAGATCATCTCCACAGGGTTTACACACAGCACACAGCAGGCACCAGATAACACGCATATTGTGGAACAAACACGCATATTGAAGACTGTCATTCGTTCTAATAAGGATACAACACATCATTTTCTCTGAGTTGTGGACATAAGGTCACAGTCATTGCTCATAGGCACACTGTATCTAGCATCCACTGTATTTTATTTTATTATGTTGGGCCATGTTGGTGGATCAATAGCTATACCCCAGGCCGCTGACTAAGGGAAATACGAATCCCTCGCCCTCTGGGGCAGACTCCACATGGGTGAACCTGAGCTAGGGCGGCGGCCATTTACAAAAGCACTGGCTCCCTCGTGTGGGGAAAGCACGTCACTGCACCCATCGCAGCCCCATCCAAATCATTGGCCGTCGTTTGAGCGTGTGCGGGGAAGTCTGTGCGTGGGAGGGGAGGAAGGGCAAACGTGGTTGGGTGACATGCTCGCGTGGGCCCGTGGGTGTCTATGACACGATGGGCGCGCTGTTCCCATGATGCATCAGAGCGGCAGGGGGTGCGTGACACACGTGCACACAGTGCGAGCTGGTCGACGGGTGCATATGATGTGGTGCAGCATGTGTGTGAGGATGTTTGTGGTTGAAGTTAGGGGAAGTGCGCAGTGTTAGTGAGTGGGTGAATGAATGTGGTGCAGTGTGTGTGTGTGAGAGAGAGATTGTGTGTGTGTACAGTGTGTATTAGTAAGAGTGGGTGGATGAGTGTGGTTCAGTGTGTGTGTGTGTGTGCATTTGCACGCGTGTGAGACTGGGTGTGCGCGGGTGCAGTATTAGTTAGAGTGGGTGAATGAGTGTGGTGCAGTGTGTGGGTGGATGGGTCAGCGCTCTACTGTCACGCAGTGCCGCTCTGAGCAGGGGGGCGGAGGGAGCGAGGGAGGGAGGGGTAATGAAGAGTCGTGGAAGAAGTGAGGTTAGAGAAAAAGAGAGAGGAAGAGAGAGAGAGAGACGGAGGGGAAAAATGGCGAGGGAGGGATGAAAAAAAAGAAAAAGACCCCTCCCTCAGAATCATGAATGAAACCCGTCGCCAGGGCAACAGGGAGACGTGCCAAGTGTGTGTGTTGGTGAGGGGGAGGGAGGGGGTGGGGGGGGGGGGGGTAATGAGATTGAATACGTGGCTGGGGAAAGAACAGGTCCTGTTCATCCCTTCCAGATGCAGCATGTTCCAGCTTGCATGGTGTTTTATAACACTCACCCTTACTCAGAGGCTAGCAAACGCCAATGCTAAACAGCGTGGAGGTCAGTGGGATGCAGTGACACAGTAGAACCCACGCTACTACACCTCAGCCGACCAAGTCTGCACGAGCCACAACTATCTGATATATTTTGTACAATGGAATAACATCAGCCATGAAAAAGAACGCCAAGTATTTCAAGATATGTAGAAATAATTGTCCTATCTTCACGTCTGGTATTAATGAATACAGGACCAAGAGCAACCGGGACTAGGATCTAGGAGCGACGGTGGAGCCTCAGCGACCAGGGAGGGACGAGAGAGGAGCAGCAGAGGAGAGAGAGGGGAAAGAGCAACAGGAGCTGCGTGGGAGAGATGAGAAGTGGCCACACATAAAAGAGGTGTCTGTCCAGGCCCTGTTATTAAACCCACCCATGTGCCACGAGGGAGAGAGAGGTTGGGGGGGGGGTGGTGAGGCATGAAGTGTGTGTGCGCTAGGGCGAGAGCCGCTAAAGGTTTACAGCCGATTGCAGCGGTGGCCAATACTTAATGAGCCCTTTTTTGCCGTCGCCGGCCTAATACGCGGTCTATTTGTAATATCACTCTGCTCTCTAACAACAACACAGTGAGTGACACAGTGTTCCACAAAGTGCTTGTTTTGTGCCTCCCAGCAGCATCTGTGTGCTTTGACCATCAAGGGAGTCTAAGAGGAGTGGGAGAGAACGAAGGAAGGGGGTGATAAATAGAGCAGTAGATGGAGGAGGCGGGAGAGAGAGAGCCAGTGACATCACAACGCCTTTTTTATCCGATCATTCTGACCACTTGAGTGGGCAGGAGGCAGTTGGGATGCCTGTCAGAAGGGGGGAGGGGGTTGTGCCTTCTTGGCGGTGCCCCCTGATCTCCGGGGGTGGGGGGAGATAGGAGCCTCCCTTCCAGCTGCTCTGTAGTGGCTCTGCGTCACTGCTGGCTGTCTGAGTGGGGACCATCGCAGCCTGACGGTCCTCCAGAGCCAGCAGGCATACATTGTACGGTCAGTCTTGTCACCCCAGGTCCGCGGCAGCCCACTGATCTCAGTGTCTTTTGGGGGGATGACACATCCAGATGCCACTAAGCATTTTCTTTTCTGTAGATGACTACACTCGTGAGCCTGCAGCTCTGCTCCCCAAGCCCCAGACCCGACCCCCATTCCCCACGGACTCATTAACCCTTCTGAGAAGCCCAGGTCTGTGGGGACTGCAAGGTTCAAACTAACACGGTTTATTTCGACGCATGACATCGGGAGGTGCTATGAGCTTTCTCGCCGTAACAGGCCGCCCGGAATACCAACATCCCTTTGTGTGTTCTTGAATCACAGTAGCAGTGGTGTTTCCGCGAGGGGCTGCATTTGAGACTCACCCACGCGAGGGGCGTGCCTCCTCTTCACCACACACCTGCCCCGGGAGTTATCCACCAGGGGGGAGAGGCAGGGCCCGCAGCTGGAATCCCCCGGCTGGCAGAAGTGTCGCCCGGCCCGGGCACAGTCTAGACTTCGCGGGCACATGTGAGACCCTGCGGGCACAGAGAGGACAGGAATGGGGATGGGATGGAAGAGAACATCATTAATCGTGTCGTACTTGATTTCATTTCTTGTCAGACATTTGGGACATGTCGAAAGAAAATGAAGCTTTCAAAAAAAAAGAAAACACGGCGAAAACACAAAGCTGCACGGCTCAGCGGGCCTCTCGGAATGTAATTTGATTTCATGTACGTGGCATAAAATTGAATAATTCATGTACTTTACAGGTGTTATGTATCAAGAGCGGGTGCCTCAGGTGAGAAGGAAAAAGACGAAAAGAAAGTGTCAGGCGATAACCAAACACGGCGCATTGTAGTTACTGGTGCCTGACACGTCTAAACGCCTCCAGCCTCTTCAGTACTGCTGCTCATTAAGCTGCTTCACTACTCCCTTCCAACATCTGAAAGGATCCACACGGACAAAACAAACAAACACCGTCGGCCCAATGCCTCGGAGCCTCCCCGTTCAGTTGCGTCAACGGAACTGATTAATAAAGGACAAAGTTGTGCTCCGGTCAGCCGAAGGTTAGGGACGATGCTTCAGGTCCTGCATTTGGTGAGGCGCCACAAGGTCTTTACTGTGACACTGACGGATGATCACAGGGAAGACTGGCCCAGTTCTTGGCTGGTGGTCGGTGCTGTTTGGGTGCTGGGATCATGGCCTGCTGTCTACAGTGATGTATTGCAGTATGAGTCCGCAGGTGGCTGGAGAGATAAGGGAGCAGATGGAATGTCACCCCTGACTGAGAGGACTGGTGAGTCAGACCGCTCGAGGCTACGACAGCTTTGCATGGTCGTGTCTTGCTGGGTCGACTGGCCAGTGCTCAGACAGAGGCCCTGAAGCTGGCCAGAGCCCACTTACAGCGAGGTCAGTCACAAGCCAAGGTCGGCCGTCTGAAAGATTGTTTTGATCTGTATGCCGTCTTCCTGTCTGTTCGGGTTTGGTAAGCATTCAGCGGAATGCAGAAAGCTAGCGATTGGAGTGAGCTATCAATACGAACTCTCTGACTTCCACTTTGAAATGGCTCGATGCTTCTCTGTCGAAGCCTAGGATACGGTTGCCATAACGACTGACATGGCAACTGAGGCGGTGTGACATCATCAGGTGTGAGTCACTGTGTGAACTCAAAGGCTAGAGATGGAAGGGGGGGGGCTTTTGTTTCGAAACAGAGAAGCAAAGACGAAGGAAATGTAAACAAACTAAACTGAATTATTTATATAAAATTCTGATAGTCTTTTTTTCCTTAATAGAAGGTAGGCAAGTCTTTACCTTGAAGAAACCTTGAATCCCATTTCAATTGTTAGGTCAGACCACTACAATATGCACAATGATATGTCTGAGTCGTCTTCTGCTATTGTTAAAGTGGCCTGAAGTCATCTGAAAATTTTGAGCTTTTGGGTCCACGTGTTACTGACTTGTGTATATTATTTTTGCGATAGAGAGAGAGAGAGAGAGATCATTAGCCTACAGTAGTTGTCCATGGGTCCTGAATTGGTTTGTCAAAAAGCCTGTAGCAGTTACAAACACACAGTCCACACAGTGTTGCACCTCCACCCTTGGCTCTGGGCGCGGCCAATACACTTAGGAGGAAAGCGACGAGAAAGCACAAGAAGTCTTCTCAGAATAGCAAATGAACAGCGAGCGCAGTGCCGTTTGTCAGTGCCTCCCTGATGAGGTATGCTGTAGCGTGCAATGCCAGAACCATAGCAAGGATCAGCTGTTTGCTGGCGTTTCTGCAAGGAACACCATCTCTCCCCATTCATATCTACACTGCACACATGCAACCTGCAGTATCAAGTCAAACATACCTGTAAAGGCAAATGAGCACATTCAAGGTGAAGGTTGAATGGTCAAACTACAATGTCTGTAAGATATATATGCAAAGCTTCACTACCAAATGACTAGGAGGGGAAGGCATTAGTACAACATTTCTTATCTCACCAAACTGCCTCTTGAGGGTTGAACGCCGAAGACTTTTATGTCTATAAAGCTAATTGCAAAAGTCAGTTACATCTCAACTCAGTTGGACTTAGAAATGCCCCAAATTGTCAGTCTGATTCAAACAAATTGACAGAATGGATGACAGTTTATTTGATTGACATTTAACTATAATTTACTTCTCGGGGGACATTCAAAGCAATTGGAAAACTGAATGGATGTCAGTTTCAGAAGAATAAAAGCAAGACTTCAAGTTTTTGTAGTTGCATTAGTCCCTTGCTACTCACTGAGTTTCTGACAAACAGTGACATTCCCCATGAGCCAAGCTCACTTTCCCCCGAATGTGCAGTCGCCTAGCAACCCTCTTTTCAAAGTTTGAACAAAGAAAAAGTGAATGAGCCTGTAATCATTCTCTCTCTTTTTCCTTTCTTACTCTGAGCGATAATTCTTCTTTCATACCATCTGTAGACGCTCTCAAAGACACTTCCGACTTGATATGGCTCTCGAGTTTAAATCAATTTTTCAGAGGGACTTGGGTTGGGTGTTGAGATGGCTTTACCTGGCCTGAATCTAAACCAATGCTGACATACATCCTGTTTTATACATCTCATTTTCCAATGTCCACACTCATAGGTTCATTGCAGGCTTCTATTCCGAGACAAAACCATTTCCTCCGACAGTAATTCCATATACCCAGGTTGAGCATCAGGATCTAATAATAATCTCAAGGCACACACGGACATCTAGATATTTATTTGGATCGGGGCCGATAAAAGTAGTCTGTACTGTTTAGTCATCATTTATTTCCAGGAGAATAGAGTGGAACATAAGGGCATTCATAATTTATCATTCACCAACAGATACACCCACAGCAGCTTACATTACCTTGTACCATGAGTGTATATTTTTCTTGAGCATTGGACTATCCTAATTTCAGCTGTTTTCTTTCTTCATTCACCTCTTTTTGTTTTACCCTATCCTCTCTCGCCACTGCTGAGCTGCCACAACATTTAGTTAGGCCATCTAAAGATGCAAAATGTCCACCTGGCATACTGGTGGATTCATCCACAGCGGATTTGACATTACTGATGTGACAGGGGTGTTTTTGTTACACAAGTTAATGTTTCCACTCCTTTATTTCCAGGCCTGGTGATATGCACCGAAATACACCACAGGCGAGACGACGCGCCAGGATGGCAAATTGACAGAACATTCCTCTAATTATGATTATACCAGTTAAGAAAGCCAATATGTGTTATTTTCAAAATGATTATGCCTATTAAAAAGGAAACTTCATTCAAACAAAAATAGGAAGGCCTTCATAGACGAACTGGAAAGTGCAGTGGAGGACCTGAAGGATAGTGGGCTCAATAATAACAGCGGTGCTCTGAGAGGGAACAGGAAATCATTCTTGTTCCAACAGCAGGAAGTAGTGTTATTGAAGAGGGAGATCAGGTTAGCTTCATAGTGGAAGAAATTAGCTTTATGGACGACAAATGCTACCAGCACAGAATCTTCTGACAGGATAACAAAAAATCAATATGACACAGGCAGAGAAACCATCGGCAAAGACATTACCAAGTCGACCAGAGACAGGAAGCTTACTGGAGATGAATAATTTGCATCCATGGTGTGATTGGCAGGTGTAACCTTTTCCTCTGCAAAGGCCTGCCTCTTAAGACACTGCTCTCCTATCAGAAGACAGACCAGGCCTCCTTCTGGTATTCCACGTAGCAATCCTGTTGTGCCACAGAGCCCAAATTAGATTAAGGCTCAGGAATTCAATTTCATCTTTAAGATTGTGTTATTGCTTTTTTTTCATTTTAATTTCACAGTCTCCGTTATCACATTTGAAAAGACAAACCCGGAGAGATATTTTTATATGGTGTCGATAGCAGGAGAACAGCAGCACCCTACAAACACTGGAACACTGGAATAGAGCAGGAGATGCAGCCAACTGTTAGCCTAGATGAGACACCAGTCAGCCTCTTTGGCACGGAAGGGCATCTTCCTGTTGACATTCCTCAACAGACTGACAAACACAAGCAGATGGACAGTAAGACAGCTTCACAGAGGCAACCTGTCATGTTTTCCAACTGGACCGAAGGGCTTACTGCCTGTGGCTGGCAGCAGCTTGAGGTCGACCTCAAAGCCAGGGCAGGATCACGGCTACAGGGTGCGTGTCAGGTTTAGGAGAGTAGACACGAGCATGTGAGGGAGAGGACTCACGCATGCACACAAAGACCTCACTGCAGGAGGTCAGCTGACTCCCTAAGAAGGTAGGAAGGAAGAAAATGGATGTAAACATTGCTGTTGTGGGAAGAGAGGCAGACAGACAGACAGACAGACAGGCAAACAGACAGGCAGACAGACATGCAGGCAGGCAAACAGACAGACAGACAGGCAAACAGACAGACAGGCAGACAGACAGGCAAACAGACATACAGACAGGCAAACAGACATACAGGCAGGCAGGCAAACAGACAGACAGACAGGCAAACAGACATACAGGCAGACAGGCAAACAGACAGACAGACAGGCAGACAGACAGACAGACAGGCAGGCAATCAGGCTACATGAAAGCTTCCAGCAGTTGTGCATTTGCATCTGTCTGATGAAACAACCACTCTAGTTCACATCACACTAAGAGCAAGCAGCAACCACTGACAGCTTTTAATCGTTTCGAGCCAACAGTGACCAAACAACTTCCGGGCACATAATGTGCAGCTGACCACGTTTGGAAAATAGTTACAGCCTTTTTTGTGTTTAACGTGATGTGACAGTATATGAACAGAAATCAGATGAAAGCCCAGCGGTTGTGATGCCTAAAATCCTGTTCTATTCACATCCTCATAGACAATGCTCTGTGCATTACCACAGTTAGCAACACGCCAGCATCTAACAGACATTGGCAGGTAACCTTTCTGTCTGCCTGTCTCAGAGTCTGGACTAAACAGCATCACCCCCTCCCTCTCTCCTTCAAATCTATGGTCTGCCTTTGAAGTCCTACCAATAGTGTGCTCCACTCTTTTAAGAGTACATTATGCGATGTGCGTGAATTGATTAAGTATCTCTTTCTACAAAGTCTTTGTTGTCCGCCACAAAACCCTCCACTGCTAAAACAAACACATTCCATATGCACTTTAAAGCATGAGTGTTTGCTAAGAGTCCTAATGGAGCACCTGCATCATGTACTTGAAGGTCTGTACAAAACCAAACACAATCACGCCAAGCCCCAGCCCTTTGGGTTTTCAGAATAGACTTCTGGCAAGCTGTCAATACCTGGCACTGGTACAAAATTACTCACTGGCCTTGCATAGAGGCCTGCTTCTCAGAACAACAAACCATATGGTTACAGTTTGTGTAGGAGTTAGTCAGGTATTCTTCAGGGATAGATAGCTTTGTAGAGTATGGTAGCAAAGCCATCATCCACACCAACAACTAATCCGTTGATCCCAGTGTTAAAGCCCCAGTGGAGCCCTTCTCTCCACCATCTCCTCCACAGAAGACAGGCCAGCCTTGCAACTCTTCCAGGGCTCCCAGACTGACCCAGCTCTGACATCCTGCCTGTGCTTAAAAGCTCACATCAGTAAGCCCTGTTCGTCCTTTCAAATAGAGGAGTGCAGCTTCCAGATCAGCTCCAAGGCTAAGCCAAAAGAAAAACTGGATTTGTTTCTCTATCTGTCCATCACACACATACCCGCTCTCGTGTGTGTCTGTGCGCACACATACACACACACACACACACACCCACTCATGCACAATCTCATACACACACAAACACACACACTGCTGACAGCTCTTTTCACATCCCAGATGGTATCGTGTGTTCTGTGCCATGGCAAATTACTAAATCAAGGTGAACGAGAAGCACACCGATAAGAACAGTGCTGGGATCTGCCAGGCTAACTGAACACACAGCGGGTCCTCGAGATCGCAGAGATAGGCAGGCTGGCGCTTTTCCATGTACACTACGGGGAGGGGTGCCAGGGAAGATTCTGAGAGCATGGTATGTTCTCTCTCCAGGAAGGTGAGACCTCGCAGAAGGGGTGAGAAGAGGTAGAAAAGGCGAAGAACGATGAATCACTTGACTGATGTGATCCTCCTATGAAATTCCGAGAAAACAGGAGGCGACCAGATAATTCACACTTGAGGGCACGCTCAAGTGTTTTACAATTCATTAAAAAACAAACAGATTTTTCTTCATGCCGAAAGCCGTGTCTGTGCAATCTGTCTTGCCGACACTTGAGTGGCTTTGGCGTGTGACTTCAAGCACGTCCTGAACCAGGCAAAGACCCAGGGGAAACACTGGAGTGGTCTCTGACAGGGGGAATGTGTCGAGCTACGCTCTGCTGATAACCACCTCAGATGGGTATGTCTGAATGTATGTGTGATACATCCTGTCTATGTGTGCATGGGTGGGCATAGCAAGTGTCTGTTTTACAACTAAATCCAGGTTCATTGTCAGCTCTACACTCAGTCAGAACTTAGCCAGTAGGTATCCTTATACAGTAGCATAGGTGTGTGTGTCAAGTCCAGGGAACGTGACTTGGTATGTCACTGCTTATCAAACTCCCTCCTGCCTGATGCCTGACTGTGGCCTGACAGTTTACAAGTCCTTTGGCTGAAATGTAGGTTGACCAATACTGTAGTCATGTATATAGAGTAGAAAGATTACTGGAGAAACACACATACATAACAAGAGCACCTATATATATATTATTTGAAGAAGACACTGTAGTGGCCTAATGTTATGGGTAGAAAGATAGATACAAAACGAACATACAGTTATGCAAAACGAAGCAAACTTAGTGGACGTATAGTGGGCAAGGTGCTGAGAGACACAGCCTACTAATACATTGTATTCAAACGGATCATATGTTGAACGAATTTCGTAATTTCGTAATCTTCGTAAAACTGCCCCATCACAAAAACAGCTGGAGTTATCCAGCACACACAGTATCACCCGTCGAGGATATCATGCTCTTTTCTCAATAAAACCCCATTTAATCCACTTTGCGATCATGCAAAACATAAACATGTTTATTCTACGACTACGATTGTGACCTCTTGCACAAGAGTGGCTATAAACAAGCAGCATCACTCACAAAAACAATAACAGCGGCTGTCCTTACCTGTCATGCAGGTGCTCAGGGCGACGAGGGCTGCAAAGACAGCCGCCTGGATTAGACGAGCGGCCTGTGGCCGGTGCTCGATCCCTCCTCCAAGGGATGCCATTCTGCGGAGCTGTCCTACGTTTGAAGACACAGATGTGGGGATATGGGGTTGATCATTCCCCCATCCCCGTAACCAAGAAAAAAACCCGCCGTGTTCTCTGATCTCCGTTATAAGCAAGGTAAACAAGGAGCGATAAGCGTGAGAATGACAGAAACTCGCTCGGCTGCTTGAATCCGGTGAAACAACCGCACCAGCGGAGGTGCCTATGCGTTTTGCGCAGGACACCAAGGAGAACACTTGGCGATGCTCTGAAGATGTACAGTGGAGTCCAGCGCTAGTGCTGAGCTGTATGTGAAAGGGGTGGGCATACGTTCACAATGTCGTCACGGCGCTTCCTCTAATCATTTAGTTACGTAGCCTACAGCGGCGACAGCCAGCCTCTTCCTAGCAGTGTCTGTTGTTTGAAAACGTACTTTCAGTATGAGAGTGCCCTTATGATTCATAGACACATGTCCAAATATAAACTAATACAGTACCAGCAAAATACTAGGACACGTATGCAAACACAAAGGTCTAATAATCTTATTTTTTAATCTTTTACAATAATTGCTCATCCAATATTGCTCATCTTGAACACAAAGTATACACCAGGTGGTGATAAACATTGTTTCCGTTCTAAATATAAAAATATTAACTGTCTCACAGTACGTGTTTAATAAACAGTGATACAATGTCTGAACATCATGAATAAAGGCATGGAGATTCATTTATTTGATCAATAATTATTTATTATCAATAACAATCTTTTGAATGACACTGGGTAAAATAAATGTAAAAGCACACTCATTGAAAGGCACAGAGTGCAACCGAAAATAAATACAACATGGGGAAAACAAATCAACTTAGGCACTGGTGAAAATATAAAAAAAAAATGTAAAAATGGCTGGTAGTGAAAATGGCATAAACATGGTTAACCAATCATAGTAAATAAAAAATATACATGAGCTTTCTTTGTTGGGCATGGCAACGAAACTGAAACATCCCCATCTACTGTATCAACACAGAATTGTCACATTGAAATAAAATCGTTTTTGAGGACTGCTCAACCTCTATGTGACTAGAAAGAAAGAGTTTCACACATCAACCTACTTGATGGATTGTCATTTCAATTTGAAAGAGACATAAAAAGTACTTTGAGTCCATTTTCCACCATCCACTGTGGCTCGAATTAATCAACAGCCTTTCTGGTAACTTAAACGGGACGTATCAAATGACTTGAAGACTGTCACGAGCCCATGCTTACAGCTAGAAAGCGTCTTGAATATCACGTACAAAACTAAATTAAACATAGATACATAAGCAAGAGAGGCACATCCAAACAACAGTGCTATAAACTCGACTATGAATATTAGATTTGTTTTGCAGGGACCGTCAAGGCCAGTCAACCAGCTGAAAGCTTTGGGGATTTTACGATTTACGCTAGTAGTTTGGATCATACAAAAACAAGTGGATGCACTTGTGAAACATTAGTTTGTGACACAATTATTATAAACAAATCCCAAGATAAACACCTGAATGATGTGCAACCACCATTTTCATATTTACAGAAACCATAGTCACTGGGTCTATCATGCTGAAAACACCAAGTGAACATTTAATAAAAAAAGCAATAAAAAAAAAAAAAAATGTAGCAGACGGAATGTAGATGGTGTTCAAAAACAGATTGCTCAAACAGCTGAGCCCTGCTCAGCCCCATCGTTGACCACAGCCTAACACCGGCAAAATATTGTGTGCTATTACAGGAATGATTGTGACACTACAAATCTGGAATATTCGAAGAAGGACATTGTGTTTAGAGTTGTGAGATAAACATCGACAAGAAAAACATGATACATGATATCCTATGATATTTATATGGGTCCTGATTTCGCAGAGTGCTGTTCTCCTGTCTCAGAGTCACTGTGGTGTACGGCCGCTCCATCCTCGGGGGTCACTGCCCCTCCGCTGGCCCCGGCTCGAGGGGGCTCCTCTTGGGGTTGAAGCACCTCCGGGCTGGGGCTGGCCTCCACACTGGGCGGGACTTCCTCTTCCTCCTCCAGGACCTCGCTGGTGGAGGACTGGAAGCCGCTCTCATCGTGCGAAGGGGGAGGAGAGTCAAGGGTGTGCTCGGTCACTTCTGCGGTGTTTTCTTGCTCCTCCTGAACCGGTGAAAGCTCTGGTCGCGGCCCCGTAGGCGTGGATAGCACCCCCTGCTCCGCAAGGGCAGCACTCACTTCCTCTGAAGGTGCAGGTGATTCTTGATCGGAGGGAGAGGCGTCCACCTCCACAGTAACTTGCTCGATATCTGCTTCTTGCACAGCGTTGTCGATCTCCTGGATGGCACTTTGGATGGCTGAAGCATTCTCTGCGTCTTGCGAGGAGCTCTCCGTCTCGTCCACTTCCTGAGGCTCTGGAGAAGCTTGCGTTTTCACCTCCGGCATCTCGACCTCTCTCAGGACCGAACCATTTGTCAGAGCAGGGGGGGTTTCCAGGATGTCTGCTTTGAGGCTGGTTTCGTTCTTGGTCTCATGGTCTGGGCTTTCTGTGGGGGGTGAGGCCTCTGCCTTCTCCTCCTCATGCTCCTCCTCTTCTTCCTCCTCCTCCTCCGGGATCCCTTCCACCCCGGGCACCTCCAGGCAGGACTCGTTGGTCAGCTCGGGAGAGTCCTCAGGCTGGATCATGGAGACCACCTGCTTCATCCTGCGCCTCCTCTGGGCCGCTGCGCCGTCTCCCGACTCCTGCTCCGCTCCCTCCTCTTCCTTCTCCTGCCCCTCCGCCTCCTCCTGGGCCCCGTACTCCTCGGCCCAGTCGATGGAGGGTTTGTCCTCCAGCAGGTGCAGGTTGGGGTCACTGTTGGTCAGGACAATGCTGTCCCTGTACAGGTTGTGTCTTCTCTGGACTGCTGCCTCCTTCACAGCTGCGGAGAGAGAACAAAAACAGTGGTTTCAGTTTTTTGTTTTCTTTGGTTCAGAGACATTTGTTTAGTACATAATACACAAACATGGGAATAAGTATTATTGGGAACCGATGAGACTCACCCATCATGATGTCCTTCATGACTGAGTGCAAAACCACCTCCTCGAAGATGTTCTCCACCAGGATGAACTTGGAGAAGTCCTCAAAGATCAGCTCTTGGAAGCGAGGCAGCTCCTGAAAACAACACGTTATCCATGAATACCTCGAACCACAGCTGCGCTAGCCCACCAGGGCAGGATACTGCACGGTTGCGGGGGTTTTCCCACTGAGCGGCGTGGCACGGTGAGAAACCACCCACTGAGACAGCGAGACCTGAGGCAGGTGAGAGACTTACCGAGGCGCAGGAGGGAGCGAGCTGCTTCAGCATGTACGGGATGAAGATCTGAAGAAGCGCCTCCCTGAAGAACCTCTTACGCACTGTGCTGCTGTCATAGTCAAATTTCTAAAGGAGGAACATGAACACAACTATCAGGTGATGGGAAGAACAAATGGCATGTGGTCCCCTTTCCCTCGCCACCCTTCCTGTGCCCACCCTGGCAGTGGGGTGGTGCCTGTCCTGTCTCACCTTGATGACCCGGTCCTGACAGCGCTGGATGGTCTTACAGAAGCCGTCGTTTCCCTGGCCTTCCAGATTCTGGTGGAGGATCTGCTCGAACGTGTACACTGCATCGTCCATTTGCTACACACACACACAAACGCGCGCAATGTCATTATCAGTCGAACACGATGACAAAGTGAGGTGTGTGTTTCATCAGAGGTAAAGAGGACCAAGAAGTGCTGCAGTCAAGTGTTAGGGTGACAATGTACCACAAGGGGGCAGTGTGCCCTTAGGAATTCATCGAGAGCAGCGTTACAAAATGGTACAGTATGAGTTCCTATGCAAGCTGAATCGTGTCCAACCCCAACCCCTCCCATGACGCTAAACAAAACACACTCCCAGTCCAGTGGCTGCATTTTTGCTCATGTTTAAGGAGAATAAACAGAACCCCAGACACATGTTTCTATTTGAACTCTGTGTGACCTCGGCTTCAAGCTGAGATTACCAACCCTCCCCATCGCCTATGGAGAGAGGTCAGCTGTGTGATTCACTATGGGGGGTGATGAATGCTTGAATACTTGGCTCTGGGATCCCTTTCCCCAAACCTACAGCCTGTCAACCGGGGCATTCAGCCTGTGTGCTGAGCATAGCTGCACAGCTTAGTGACCAGTGGGTGATTTTTCACCGACCACAACAGTAAAAGCTCTCTCCGTGGCTTTTGGAATTCTAGTCGGAATAGCCGAACAAGCGAGCCACAACAAAAGGCTATGGAGGGCGGCCTTTGTCAGCTGTTCACCAAACAGGACGTCAATTTGAAGGGTTACCCCCAAGGCGCTCTGAACGTAACCCTGCTTGGCGTGGTCGTAGACTTGCCTCCCTCATGAGGATCTGGGCTCTCTGGACGAAGACGGAGGGGCTGGAGACGTCGAACCTCTGCTGCAGCCCCTCCAGGCTCAGCTGCTCCACCTTCTCGTAGCAGCTCTGCATCTTCACCGGGTGGAAGGCCAGCATGGAGATCTTGTCCATGTGCTGACAGGGCCCGGGCGGAGAGAGCGAGTCACGGAGGGAAAAACGTAAGACGCGTTATGCCTCTTTAGACGATCCTTTCTCAAATTTGAATAAATCACGTGATGTCTTTTTGTTACCCTACTTGGAGGGAAACTTTGTGTGAGTAGTTGTTGTCGAAATGGTTTGACATTTCTTAAATACAACCTCTACATCTTAAATGCGTGCTGGTCGCCTCCTCAATCCCCTCTCCTCACCTCTCCCACTTTCTCCTTGCTGCCATCGTTGAGTATGTTCTTGCCCATGTCCACCAGCTCCCTGAAGAAGACGTCCCGCACCTCGGAGAACCCTCGGCTGGTGGGCTCCATCAGGGCGTCCAGGATGGAGGTGATGTAGGGCTCGATGCTCACCTTCAGGAGCTTCTCCGCCTTGGGAAGCACCACCGCTGGTGGAGCAGACCGCAAGGAGGTGTGTGTGTCAGTTGGCTGAGCGGTGAGGGAATCGGGCTAATAATCCGAAGGTTGCCAGTTCGATTCCCGGTCATGCCAACTGACGTTGTGTCCTTGGGCAAGGCACTTCACCCTACTTGCCTCGGGGGAATGTCCCTGTACATACTGTAAGTCGCTCTGGATAAGAGCGTCTGCTAAATGACTAAATGTAAATGTGAACACACACACACAGAACAGGGAATGTCCTCACACAGATCATAGGTTTGCACGCAATAGACCAAAAAATAAACACTTCCGGAAATTGCTCGATCTAAAATAGGAAAGCCCTGCCAGTATTCAGTCGGTGTTGTCCTCACAACGCCTTACTCATCCTACTTGCGACAGAGGTATGTGGAATGCTGTCCGTCTGCATGCATACATTTCAATCAATGGAAACAGCTTTTACCGCTTAAGTGCTTGTGATAAAACACTGTCAAAACATCGGTGTTCAAGGCCTCCTAACAGAACATTGTAATTCAGGGTATGGACCATTGTTTTGTAAAGCAGCTACTGATTTATAGCGTGCTACGGTATGTGGAAAGGCCTTGACCCCCCCCCCCCCCCCCCCTTAGGTGCTGTCTGGGTGTTTGAGTGTGTTAAAGTGCCAAGCTGACTGGGTTCAAACATAATTTGCTGTTGTAAAAAAACAAGGGGGTGCACTTGATGAATTTCTTCCTATGCAATGAAACCAATGGACTAGTCCATCAGTGAGACAAATCAAATGCACCTCAACTACTTCCTAGTTTCAAGTCGAGTCATCACTGACTCAAGACTCGGTCGGTGGTGCAAGTGTTTGGGGACAGACCTCGGATCTTGTTGGTGACATGCTCCTTGGAGGTGATGATCTGGTCCATGTCTGTGCGTATGGAGGTCTCCAGCAGGGGGCGCCCCTCCTCACAGCTCTGCACCACCGCCTCGTACTGCCCCTGACATTGCTGCTGCACAAGGCTGTACACCGCGTCCGAGATCTGACAACAGACACACACACACACAGCCATGGGCACAGGGGCCAGGGCACACTCACAGGAAACGTGCAATCTTTACTTTGATACTGGTTTAATACACGTTTTATTTGGCTGAGCTGTATGAGAGAGAGTGTACCAGCATCCAGCTCCTCTGTCTGTCAGGCAGCTTGCCCTTCAGTCGGGGGGAGATGAGGTCCCGGAGCTCTGGAAGGAGGGACTCCATCACCAGGTTGGCCAGGATCTTCAAGGAGACACCAAGTGGGGTTAGGTATAGCTCCTCAGCACCGCATTAATAATAATAATAATAATAATATTTATAATGCACTTTATATTAGCTAAAATCTCAAAGTGCTACAGGTTAAAAACAAGGGCGAAAAAATCATGTTCACCAAAAAAGAAAATAGGACAGAATAGAAGAGTCAATCAACCAAAGGCTGATTGACTTAAGGCATTAAAATATACATCAAGAGGTCACAGGTTCAAATCCCCCCCACAACGTCCCTTTGTATTAAAGCAGTGGTTCTCAACCCTGGTCCTCAGGGACCCCCTGTCCTGCATGTTTTAGATGTTGCTCGGCTCCAGCACACCTGATTCAAATGAATGTTCGTTACCAGGCTTCTACAGAGGTCGATAACGAGCCATTTATTTGAATCAGGTGTGTTGGAGCAGGGAAACATCTAAAACATGCAGGACAGGGGGTCCCCCTAAGGACAGGGTTGAGAACCACTGGATTAAAGCATTAGCTAAGTGGATACATTATTGTATGACATGTTTTTGAGCGTTAAAACCAACCAATGAGGGTGAAACATTTCAAAACGGGCGCACCAAACTTATGGAGGTCTGATCCGAACTAGACATCTTTAACTCAGAGCCTTGTGACAAAGTGACATCAGGGCCTCCGCCCTGGGGTGAGACAGCATCCTGTGGCCAAGAGGTCAAGACGGTGGTGGATAGGGTAAGTACAGCGTGGCCTCATGAGCCTTGACTCACACCCATCATGCCTGGTGTCTCATAGACAGAACAGGAAGGAAGAAGGTGACACACACTCACCCAATCACTCACTCGGATTAACCCACCAAACTATACAACATGGTGGTTGGACTACTCTCACACAATTCATCCCAAGACAACGCTCTACAACAAGTCATAAGCGGTGGGTGTATGGGGGGGGGGGGGGGGGGTTGCCATGGGTGACATCATGACCAGGTCACGCCAGGCCACACCAGAGCTCCATCCCACTGGGTGTGTCACACAGTGAACAGCAGCCCGTTGCGTTGGCAACAGGGGAGAGCCGCCTACGGTCTCACGCTGGGGTCACGGACGCGTCTCCGAAACGCAAGAGGATAAACTTGGGGAGAGCGACTGTCTGAGACGCGCTTCAGCGCACTGTGGACTCCTCCTGAACAGAGGCGGGCATTCATTCCAGCTTGGAGACACGAGACAGAGGGCAAGGGAAGAGCATGGAGCACGAGCCGTTCGGCTACAGCCTTAACGACTCCCGCGCCGCACAACAGAGAGGCTCTTGTCATCCAAGCCGCTAGATTCAAAAGAATTAGAAATTTGAGAGGGGGATCAATCATAATTTCACAATCTGGGCCAAACCAGCTGGTCGAACCCGTTTCTGTTGGCAGAGGTATGGAAACCACCACCACACACCAGAGACGACAAAACTGTTTTCATGCCCGTGGACGAGGGCCTCTCATCTAGACAATACATGAATAGGAGCTAAAGTGGAGCTACTTCCTGTGAATGGATACTCTGACATGAAGCCTGGGTTCAAAAAGCCAGAGAAAGAGAGCATGCATGAGAGAGAGAAAGAGTGAGAGATAGAGACAAATGGAGAGAGCGGGAGAGAGAGATTTAGCGACAAAAAGCAAGGAATACGTGGCAATGCAAAGAGAAAGCAAGACAAAGAGAATGAAAGAGATGGAGAGAAAGAAAGAGATGGAGATAAAGAGAGAGAGAGCAGGTGTTGGCTTACCTGAGCGGGCAGGCCACACATCATGTCCCAGGTTCCGTACTGGCCCTTGGCCTGGCGGTAGAGCCTCACGGTGTCTGTGAAGGCCGGCGTCTGCACCTTGCTCTCCTCAGACAGGCCTGCACACACACACAGGAAGACAATTGATGACATGGAAAAAAAAACAAAAATAACGGCTCGTGTGACAGTAAGCTGAGACCGTTTTAAATGACTTACAAGAAATTGATATTTGAGGAGCAGTGACTATGAGGAATATGAAACTTATGTCTTAAGATCTCGTGAGACGAGAGTCCAATTCTAAATTGGTTTTTCAGTGTGAGCGACTTCCACAAAGTGAACTGGGAATCTTTTGATGTGCCTATGTAGCTGCATGTGACCATGACAACCCCAGGGAGACTTCACTGAGACAGTTTAGGGGAAGTGAAATTGTTTCCGGATGTTAAAAACACGAAATCCATACAGTCTATATTTTCTTGATGACTTCATAAGATCTATTACTAGCTGTCAACTCAAGTGACTTCAGCATCAACATGTTAGCAAGACAGGTTCTTATCCAAGCTTACCCAAAAAGACTAATGTCCTCCAGAGCGGATTGGAGAAAGATATTTTCTACATTGTGTTCATTTGTATATTTATATTACATTTAAAGTGATGGATATTAGTAATATAATAGTCCAAAAGGCTCAATAGGAGGAGAGATGAACAATTGTGTGAAATCTTGTGTTTTGGTCAAACATTTTGGAATGTGAGCATGTGTATTTGAGTCATAACAAAGCCAGGAAGTGAGAGGGTCTGAGTGCGGGGCTTGAGGGTCTGATGGGGGAGGTGGTACTTAGTTCAGAGGCAGGAACTCCCTAGTCCCAGACCACTGCCTCTTAAAACTCTGTGTGTGTGCGTGTGTGAGAGACAGTCATTTATTTTGGCTTCGCCTCATCGTGGTAGGAGTGGATATCTGCCAACCCATCAAACACAAAGGACCCTGAGAGAGTCTCAAAGCTAAGAGAAACAAGACATTCAAGAGAGGATTCAACAGCAAAGAAAAATATGTAGCAATTATCATGAACCCCCCCCCCCCACACACACACACACACACACACATACAGCTGTTAATAACTGTGAGACAGAACAACTAAATGGGTATGGTTCTATGGTCACACCTTATTAAAAAAATGGTTCAGGGTGGCTATGAAATGCTCTTTGTGAGGCGAAACACATGCAGTCATTCCCACTCTCTCAAGTTGACCTGGGTCCCAGATGAGGCATGTTAACTATTATGGGTATTTCCTCTGCCTGTTTCCATAAAGGTCATGCAGTCTCTCCAGACCAAGGTCTCGAAACAGTTTACACTGCTCTCTGAACTGTCAGAAGAACATATGTAAACAAAGAAAACTGCTCCTCTATAATCTCGCCTATAAGGGTATGAAAGGAACTTCCCATTATATAGGGATCCAACCTTTCCACATATAAATCCCATGAGAACTACACTGACACAACCTTCTTTCATCCAGACAGTGAGAGGTACAGGGAGGCCCCTCAGCGAGCGAGAGAGACAGAGAGAGAGAGAGAGACAGAGAGAGAGAGAGACAGAGAGAGGGGGAGGGAGCCTGCAGTCCTCTGTGCAAATGTAAATACACAATTGAATGAATACAATATATCGTCTATCCACTCCATGATCATGCTAAGTTATTGTACCTTAGCAGAAGTTAAAAAGGTTCAGTGAACTGTGTGTCTGAAAGAATATAGAAAGCCCCTGGCTAAAGTATTAAGATCTGATGTTGAAACCTAATCAGACCAGACACAATTTGTCAGAGGAGAGAATCCCAAGAATGCTCGTTCAACACTTTCTACCCAGTCCTGTCCGCCCGCCTGTCTGCCAGCCTGTCTATTGAGTTAGAGGTCACATTGAGCCCTGTATGTTTAAACAAGGTGACTGATGGAGCCCCTGGGCTCTGTCCAGTGTGCCCTACAACATGTGGCTAGCTCATGCTTCCAGTTTAGGGCTAAATTCCCTACATGCCTTCTCTAGTTATGTCCCTGGACACATCACCTTCACACATGCCCACAATTCTCTGTGGTACCGAGCCAACCTAAAGTACTTCAGCTCAGAACATCTCTATGAACTCCTAATGATTCAATTTAGGGGCATCACAGGTTTACCCATAGAAGTGCCTGTTAAAACCTTGGGTAGTGACTTATACTGCGTGGCCTCAAGTCTAGTCACGCAAGGCGTCGCCCACCCTGAATACCACGAAATAGAAGAGAAGTTTAAATCTCCAGACGATAAGAAAACATTGCAAACTACCATGGAATGTGTAGAATTGTGTTGTAAAACTGGTGAGGGGTTGGATATGGTCTGCATAGAGTGTAGAACAACAACGCACTTTATCACCCAGCAAAATTGTCAGTGAAAGCCTTACACTGCTAGTTAGGGTCATGTGACCCATGCATGAGATGACTTTAGTTCTCAAACATGACTGAAGGTAAACAGGGCAGGGAGACAGCTCGTCGGGAGTTGAAACAATTCGGCCAATTAGCAGTGACAGGTTGTCCGTACCACTTCTGACTGTCAGTTCACCGCCCATGTCGCTATGGGGACCATCTAAACAACTGACATCACAAGGAGACTATTCTGCAGCCACGACGATCCAACTTCCACCTGAGTTTCTATCCTCCTGAAAACTTCAAGATTCCATGCTCCTCCAGATACCAATGCTGAAAGTCTGTGGCTGCTAATTATACAGTTGAGAAAATTACAGCCTAATGAAATCAAGGCGAACCCCAAGAACTATGTATAAACTATGTTGGCGTATCTCTGTGCCAAAACAGACATCGCCTCAAACAGAACCATGGGTGGCATAGCCTGCACAAACCCCATCCAAAATCAAATCCATAACTCCTGTAGCTAATTAACTGTTAACATTGGATTGTGGTGTTCATAAACACTGGTAATCACCCTTGATTATCTAGCAGACGCTTTTATACAAAGTGACATGGGGGGGGATTTGAACCTGCAATTACTTAAATTAGCAGTGAAATTCTCCACCACTGAGCCATTGCTATACCTGGTGACTTCCTCGACTGCGCTCATTCCATTCCAAGAGCCTTCCTGAGTCATAACGTGGGACAGGCAGATGTGCACCATGGTGAGATCAGCCAGCCAGGGACTGGCATGGAGTGCAGATGAAAGCCATCATTCCTGAGATGAGACGTCAGCACTTTACCACCAGTGGGCTCGAGCAACTCCTACGCTCGTGTATGTGTCTTTGTGTGTGTGTGTGAGAGAGAATTATCGCAGTCTGGTATTAGTACGCAGCTGCGACCACTGCTCTTCTGGATCTGCACGTGCTTCTTCGCTGCATATGGGCGGTGCCTTCTTTGAACGAGTCTTTCAGACCAGCCAATCAGAACAACCACAGATGCGAGAACACAGAGAGAGAGAGACGCTCTCTGACTTCTCTGGTATACCTCAGCGTGGGACCCCCAATGCTGACTGCATCAACATGAGGAGTGAGGAAGGACAAAGAGGAAGGAAGACGAGACAGCTAAGAAAAGTGTGGGAAACTTAACAGATATTGTGTAATATTTAGTATCTTGCCAGATGCAGTGCTCTATGAGATCACTGTTACTACATTACTCTGGATTCAGCAGGGGCCTGCCCTGGCATACTCCAAACATGACCAAACCTAACAGACTGGTTCTGTATAATAATGTAAACAACATCCCAGCATGCATCAGACATAAGCAAACTGTGAAGTCGTTGTTTCAAGGCAATTGGGCACTTGCCAGACATCCCATTGCTCAATCATTGTTTCTACTTCAGCGAACAACATCACAGTGGAACACGAAAATAGTCTGGGAACGTGAAATGATACTCATGTGTGAGCCTACTGTGAAAAATTGTCAATACTGAAAAGGAACCTCTTACATTCACCATCCATTAATGAACCCGAACTGTCCCTAGCGTTTTCATGTCCTGTCCTGTTGGCAGCTGTTGTACCCACCGTCGTTAGTGTGTCTGACGCAGTCCTGGAAGACGGCGTGCCACTTCAGCTGCTCCTTCTCCGACGCCACGCAGAAGTAGTAGTGGTGAGCGTACGGGTGCCACAGGATCAGGGGGAACTGGGTGGCACACTTCAGGAACGGGGAGCTGCCCGCTTTGGCCTTCACACCTGGAATGCACACGCATGCAAAAACAGATATGAGCTCGACCAATTAAACTTAACAAACAGGATGGGTACAATCGCCACGAGAGCTACTTGACGAGAGTAGTCACGCCTTGACATTATACTAGTATGCTTGACATTTAGCTTCCCTACCCCCTCCCCTCTCCCTCTCCCTTGCCTCACCAGGCAGACTGTTGTCAAGCAGCTCCATGTATTGCTCCATGGAGGTCAGCACTTTGTAGCCAGCACAGTTGATGGTTCCCTTGGGGTGCAGCCCTCTCTCGTGGGACTGGAGGCCAACAGCAGGACAGGGTAGACGTGAGACACAAACAAGGCTAATCAAAAACATGCTGGGGATGTTGTAGAATAATCTTTAACAGTAGGAGAGAATAGCTGGTGCCTGTGGATGTCCGGGGGTAGAACCAGGGCATGGTAAGGTTCTCTTACCGTTTTGTTCTCATAGTAGTGGATGTTGTAGGAGTCTGGGACGAAGAGGAAGCGGTTCCTCCATTTCTTGTTCTCCTCCAGATACTGGAACAGAGCCCCGGAGAAGATCGACTTGTTCGCCAGAGGAACCTGAGGGACGAAAGAACGTCGGCTCAAAACCCACCACGACGACGACAGGAAGGCCACGCTGTATTTATGTTTTCCTGCACCGGCAAAACATTCGCCGTAAGCAGAAAACCGCAGAAATAGTCCGACGTCATTGCGCTTCTGTTCTAGTGGTTTAGCTCGGAGGTCTGAGCTGAAAATCCTAGACACAGAAGGGTTGTTTACTGTTGTGTGCAGGCCACCCAATGGGTTGTTGTTGTCTGGACAGGGCTCATACCTCAAAAACCTCTCCTACCCCCAGCAGGTTGGAGTCCATCACCAAGACTCGCACACGGGAAAACCATGTGGCTGACTGACTAAACAGACTACAACACTGTTTTACTCTTCTCTTTACAAGTGTAGCCTGGCGTAACAGCCTTCAAACCCAGAAACAGAAACACAGCAGGATCCAATCAGAGAGATGCGCATGAGACGCATGGCCAGCACCAAACATGGAAACCGAAGCGTCTCTTCGCCTGTCTGAGACCGAATGGGCTCGGATTCACCCGCCTCTGGCAGAACAAACGGGTCTACTTTCATGTTGCTTTCATACACCACCCAGCCCGTCTACTTATCTAATCCAAACACATTAAATCTTCAGAACAAACATTGGACTTCACTGAACATCTGGGAGTTTGTTTCCGCTATATCCTGCGACACAGTCTGTTCCTCAGCATTAACCACTGTTGTACCGTTAATTACGGTGTCTGCTACACTTTATCAGTCCTTGATTATCTGCTGCACCAAATCTCTGCACTTTTGTACGTTTGCTTCAGATCGAAGGGGATAGGTATTGGAAAAGGTTAGGGTAAGGACATGTACAAAATGAATACATCATTATTGCAAGAGGCCACCAAATGAATACATGTATCCCGAATCACCACAGAGAAGGCCTTTATCCGAAACAGACCAGCGTTACAGCCAGAACCACCTGAGAGAAGTCAGGTAATAAAAGCCCTGATCCCAGAGCTCAGAGAAGGGGAGTCGAGGAGAAGCTAGCGTGGGAGTTCTGTCGGGAGGAACGCGGTTACCTTGCGATGCAGCAGCTGAGGCTGGGGCGCCCCGCCTCCCTCGATGTCGAAGCGGATCTGGTTGAAGAGGGCCACGGCGTACTGCTGCCCGTACAGCCGGCTGAACTCCCCCATCACCTCCCCTGTCCTCGCTGCAGGAGGAGAGAGACACAGTCAGCCAGGGTCGTCCTACGCTACCACCGCAAACACAGGATGGGAAGGGGGGGAGGGGGGACTCATTCACTGTACTGGGGTGTTAGACAGATGGGATTATGTGCTGACAGTGCATGGTTGCTGTATTTGGGATACAGCAATTGAGGTGACAGAGCCAGATTGACCTTTGACCCCACCATGCTTATCAACCGAGCAGACTCATGGTTCTACTGTACATTGAAAGTCAAACAGCGGGTTTTAGAGGAAGCTCAGTTTCACACTCTACTCTTTGTCCCTTATCTGAATGTCCACAATTCCATGTTTGCCTTAATCAGTTAGCCTTCAAAAGGTCGTTAGTCCTGCCCAACACTGAGTCAACACAGTATCAGCCCATTTGTGCAAGTAAAAGGTATTATCTTCAAAGACATATGCTGAAAGTTGTCCAATAACATTTTAAACTTTCATGCTGAGAAATCCAACCAGTGAGGAGTGCTTTCTGGAGTGACTCTCCATCTTGGACATTTGTTTGTTTACAATCCCGACCCCCTTTATTTGGAGTTTGGGGTACTAAATGTAGCGTGGAGAAATGGTCTGTTGGCAAGGGGTGGGGTGGGGGGTGAGTTCTGGAGCAGAGAGAGGCAGAGCTGGATCAGTGCCAGACCAGAGGGAAATAAACCGCCCTGCTGGTGCCAAACAGCTTGGCTCCATCCAGCACAGGACAGCCAAGAGTCCTCCCATCAAACGGACCAATCTACTGAGTCCACCAACATCTAGCCCAGAAGCTCCTTCAGCGCCCTGTTTCCTCAGGAGGAAAGCCCTGCTGGAAACCCTAACTCGCCCAGTCCCAGTCCATGAGAAGACCTGAAGTACTGGGAATAACAGTCACTCCGGTTGTGGGGGAACGTAGTCTACTGTATACAGTATCATACGCCTGCTCAAATCATGATTACTAAACTGGCGGCAAGCCTTTGTGATTCGGAAATGGATGGGAAATATGCTAATGCACGACAGTTGTAATTACGGCGGAGCCAAGAGGATCTTGTTTTGATCCCATCTGTTCTGCGTTGCGGTTATGAAATGCTGCTTCTGCTGCGAGAGGAGGGCTGGGGGGGGGGGGGGAACGCAAGGCATCTGAATTTCTTCATAAAGAGGGAGGTTCGGCAGTATAATTAGGCCCTCTGCTAAAGCCATTAGGCAGACGGTGTAGCGTCTGAGGGGAGGGGCTTATCGGTGAGGGAGCCGGGTCTAACTCGGGTCCACTTCTCTACGACTACCCCGGGGGGGAAGGCCTTCCCCAGGACGGGCTTTCACAGAAGGGTGGTATCTGCATAGATGAACTTCTTCGACCCATCATTACCTCCTTGTACCAAGTTGATATTCTTTCCAATCCCCTCTCACGCCGTTTCTGTGAGGTGGGGGCTGCAAGAGGGGCCTGGACTACAGTCTTCAAAGTCAGAAGAGTGAGAACTGATTATGATTGAGCGGATCCAGCTGGTTTAATGTTTGAGCAGCGCGACTCGAACGTGGTATCTAAAACAAACATCCTGACAGGAATAAGCTGCTTTACTCCCTACCTCACCAGTCCCTCCCAACTTCAGCAGCCATGCTCTTTCACAACCTTCCTCTACAGACTGAATCATACTGAAGCGGTTTTCCCTCACCGTCAGGGACGTCGAATGACTGCGTCCGAAAAGCTTTGCCACATCTCACTTGCGTCACCCAGCAGGGCCTTGTCATGTACCGTAGACCTTGCAGGTCAACACATTCAGCCACGTCGGTGGTCACATTCAATAAAGTGTTCGGTGGGTCGTCAGGGAGGACTCAACGCGGTGGCTCGGTGCTGATCCCAGAGACTTCACCGTGTTGTGGACAGCTGGCTCACTGCAGAGG
The DNA here is from genome assembly GCF_038355195.1 of Osmerus mordax. NCBI lineage: Eukaryota > Metazoa > Chordata > Actinopteri > Osmeriformes > Osmeridae > Osmerus > Osmerus mordax. The sequence goes on along the minus strand of NC_090077.1, from coordinate 3,836,525 downwards.
AAGCCTCAGAGGAATGTGGCCATTAGCTCAGGAGTGAGTATGTGTGTGTGTGTGTGTGTGTTGGGGGGGCTGGAAGCAGGGGGGGGGGGGGGGGGGGGGGGGAGTTTCTGAAAGTGTTTCTGAAAGTCCTAAGAGCTACGCAAGGGAACAAAACCTGGAAATCTGCTCAGAGGTTGTAATCACTGGGAGTAGAATTGAGAGGGGGGCCAGGCTGGGTCTTGGAACAGCATAGCAGAGTTGTAATACCAGACACACTGTAGCTCTACTGGAATTAGATATCACACACATGCTGATGTTATGATGTAATGCCTCATATTCTGATTCTGGGTGAGGTAAAACTGCTTCTGTGTCGAGGAACGGACTGTAGGAACACAGGTACAGGGTGTACAAACCACAAATGACAACTAATTTGTGAGTGTGTGTGGGTGTTGATTAGGTCTCACACACAGTCTTGCGATTACAAGACTTTGATGACAGACTTCTCTGTGAAGAGGGAATTGGGCCAATTTTCTCTAACTTTATATTATCACTAAGAGGTGATAAAGAAAGACAAGCGTGACATGGTTGACACACCCACCGAACTAGACAGAGCGTGTCACTGGGGAATAACCACGAGACTTCAGCCAGAGAAAACCCTTAAATGGCTTCCTTTATTCAAGGCTTTTATGACCATGCAAAATCTGACTGCAGGGGTGCTGACTGTCTGACTGGGGACAATGTGACCCTTCTCAAACGTGTCTTCTGCGTGTCCTCCACTGACCAGGAACATCTCAGCTGGACGTCCCAATTTTACGTCAAGACTTCTATTTCCGGGTGACCTCGCTCGCCAAAACACACTGAAGCAGAACCTCCGGTGGTTCCCTTGTTCCGACCCGGTTTCCCAGCCTCGGGTGACTCGGAAACTCAAAATCAACAACATCCTGTTGTGTGAAACCTATTCTTGGACACTCTCGCTTGACAGATCCCATAAGTGGGAGTCCTGGGAGCCTGGAGCACGGGCGTGCGAAAGAGGACGATCAGACGTGTGTGTGAGATTCTCTCTACAGTGTGAGGCCCGAGGGTCTGTGGATGTGGAGCGGGTCGCGGGAAGATGATGGACTGGCTCTCTCCCACTGTCAGTGTGTGTGTTTGTGTGTGTTGGTGTGTGTGTGTGTGTGTGTTAGGGGGGCCAGGCTGAAGTGCTGACAGGACAGAAGGGGCCCAAGTTGTGTTCTCAGGCCCAGTAGCTTTCTGTAGACGACTGAACATGCTGAAGAACCAAACAGGCTTAGGCCTGGACTCGGGTAATCACTGTTGCACAGGAGGGGAGAGTTAGTCATCAGAGACTGCTAATCCACAGTCTACCCATAGTACTTTGGGAGGTGTGTGGATGTGTTTAGCTCCATTAATCACTGATATACATGGAGGAAAGCAATGGCAATAGGATTACTTCCAAACCCACTGTGTCTAAAGTGCTCTCGGATGTAGAATTGAGCAGGCAATAAAACCAGACTAAACAGCAGACATGAATTCCGTGGGATTCAAAAGAGAACTAATACAGTCTGTCAAACAGAACATACACACTGACATGACAGAGGACATTCTAGAGTACAAACAAAGTATAAACCGCAAGTGAAGAACAAAAGAATGATTGGAGTTGATCAAATCAGCGGAGCTGTGACAGAACAGCACATTAGGAGGGGAGCTGGTCTTTCCTATGGAGCGCAAGTTTTAAACACCTAGAGACTGGATCTTTTGATCAGGAGTTTGACTACTCATCGGGGTCACATTCTTATGCGTGCCAGGCTGTATATATCTGTGTGCATGCGTGTGTCTCCGAATTTGTGGAGCTTGTCTCTGTGTGTGTATACTGTATGTGTTGTAGGTCTTCCCAGCCACACACACCCTTTGCATTTACATTTACATTTAGTCATTTAGCAGACGCTCTTATCCAGAGCGACTTACAGTAAGTACAGGGACATTCCCCCGAGGCAAGTAGGGTGAAGTGCCTTGCCCAAGGACACAACGTCAGTTGGCATGACCGGGAATCGAACTGGCAACCTTCGGATTACTAGCCCGATTCCCTCACCGCTCAGCCACCTGACTCCACACATTGTCCTTTGAGGACAGTAATATGCTTATTGAATTTTCCCATTTAATGTTCTTTACCCAGAACACTTTTAATTTTCCTTTTGTGATCAATCTATTTTGAGAGAGAGAGAGAAGGAGAGCGAGAGAGAGACAGAGAAAAAGCAAGAGAGAGAGAGCTCTGTTGCCTGGAGTCCAGCTGACGTTTTGCTGTGCTGCTCATGTGGAGGTGGTTCCACAGCCTTGCAGTCTAATTGTGCTGGGGCCTCATCAGTGCTGAGTCTAATCAGCAGCAGTATGGTTCACTAATGATACCACGACTCACTACAGACCTGATTCAGCAAACACAGTTTCACTGCATGTAAAACAGGAGTGAAATTGCACAAAGCTAGCTTAAAACTGTTGGGTAAAATAGTGCAGTGAAGAAACCAGACTCTAATTGACCGTCATTTTTCTCCTTTGCCACAGCGCTTCACAAAAACATTCCTCTGAGATGGTCCCATAGGCTGACTCATACATTTTGTCCATGTTCCCACTTCAGACGAGGGAGGTGTGTGTGTGAGAGTGTGTGTGTTTATACCATAAAAGTATGAAGTGAACAAGGAGGGGTCACAATTCCAGCTAACCTACAACAGTTTCTACTCCCTGCTCTTTCAAACAAGCCTCTATGTCCTGAAAAGGGTGTGTGTGTGTGTGAGAGAGAGAAAGAGAGAGGGCGAGAGTGCCCCGCCTTGCCAGGCCACATAGAGCCACCCTGTTAGCTGCCCACCTCTCCCTCCAGAGACACATTCAAACAGACCCTCGCTCTCTCTCTGCCACAGGTCCAAACATTCCACACCAAGACTTCCTGTATGCCACGCCAGCCCCCCCCCCCCCCCCCCCCCCCCCCCCGAAACATAGACCTCTCTGTGTATGTGTGTGTGTGTTTCTAAACAGGAAACACTAGTTCAGAGGTAATGAACATCTTTCCCATCCTCTCCCACTAACTCAAGACGGTGACCTCGTACTTGAGTTTCCGGATGATTCTGGGAACATACTCTCTCCTCTGCGTGTACTGTCTGACAGAAAAACACATGGACTCTATGACAACATGGTCTTATCAGCCGTCTCCGCAACAATCTTTCAACCGGAGATAAGCGCACCCACTCAACGACAGCCTATGAATCACTGACAAGAAACAAAGAGAGATTGTGTGACCTGTTCCATTCTATGCTTATTGGTGAGGTTTAGATTGGGATTGAGTCAGTGCAAGTCTGAGTTTGAGGACATCACGAATATAAAAAGGGACAGCCCTGTGGTATTGTTTGATGATGTGTTCTAAGCACATCATAATGATTGCCCCTGAGCACTCCCTGGCTGGTCTGGGTGTGTGTGTGTGTGTGTGTGTGTGTATGTGGGTGGGTGGGTGGGTGTGTGTGTTCTGACTAAACACCCAGATCTTCAAAGATGGTGTGGTATTCTGTCCAGTGCCCAAGCCAGAAGCACAAGGCCCAGATCTTCCTAACCACAGGAACACATGCTTTTTCCATGCATTCCTCAAATTCCTCATCTGTAACGTCTGTGTGTCTCTCTCGTTCGCTAAATTTGCTCCTAAAGACTTAGGGTATAGACCTTAATCATATTTTCCTCACTCATCTTGGGAATATTGCTCAGTTAAAGCTCAAATTGAAATAACCTCCTATCCACTGAGAACCGGGGAAAATACTCCAATTTAATGAGGCACTCATTAGGTCTGTTTCACAGATTATTAAGCATCATTATACACATACGTGTTTTTCTCGCAGGATGAAATGTTATTTAGAGAGAGGGGGGCTGGAATAACCCATTCTGGCTAAATTCTGTGCTGGAAACACTGATGGGTGGGGAGTGCTATTCTAATGAAGATCCAGAGAATAGTACTAAGTACTTTGTGTTTGGGAGGCTCATTCTCCACCTCCACCTGTCCAACAGTCCTCAGACCTGACAAGGGGTCTCTCTTTCAGATACGGACCTAATGCTACGTCTTTCCTCACAAGTCTCCACATGCCAGACTCCATTCAACCGAGATCAGGGAGATTTCTGACATGTCGTTTTCCCTGTCTGTCACAGAAAGCTGTTGACATTGCCCATCCCATTCTCAGAAATGAATGATTTGTTCCAGAAGGTACACGACAATAGGGCCTGTAATTTGATTTTTCCCTTGCAAAAACAACACAGGCTGCAAATACATACTTGAGTACATGTGTCAAGATAGGTCCCCTGACAATAACAGAACTATGAAAAAATGTGCTTCTGTAAGCACTGATTTAAAATAGGTTGCCATTCACAGCTCACGTACTCACCTGTAATGATCTCTCGCTTTCCCTCATCCAGGTGGCTTGATATCACATCCCCCATGGCGACAGATAAAACGTACTCCAATGAGAGCACTCCTGTTCGTCTCGTAGGCAGTAAATTACAAAGAAAAACTTACTTCAAAGACCAAAAACTGTTGTGAACTGGGTGTCTCCTACTCACCCTTACCTAAGCAAACTCCAACATAACCTGAGAGTAGTGAGACTTAAAGCGAGTAACAGCGGAGGGGGGAAAATCCAGAATGAGAGAAAGTTTAAGTAGAAAGCAAGCTGCCGTGTATTTCGCATTGAGAGCGAAGGAGAAACACCCTCAAGTGACTCACTCCTTGTTAAGCGTGTTGACCTAAACCAGTCAGAATACAGAAGGTGTGGTTTCGATCGAGCAAGACTGCTGGTTTATCGTGCACGGGGCGGGACAGGAGCAGGCTGATGTTTACCTGTTTTAATGCAAATCGGTGACATCAGAAGTAGGCCTGTGTACAAACTGAAGCCAATATCAACAATAGCTGCAAAAGCATTTTTATATAACTAAATGTATAGGTTAAGTGGAAAATAGTCCAGTTAACTTGAAGAGTCAGCCAAGAGCAAAACGCGCACGCCTTTTGATGAGACTATATTGCCCCTGTGTGGACATTAGCGAGTACTGTAGTCTTTTGAGCGATTCAATATAATTTTGAATCGCCACACACAATCGCCCCCCCCCCCCCTCCCCCCCCCCACACACACACACAAACACACACACCCCACACACACACACTGGCATTATTAGAGATGTCTAGCGGCAAGACTTGCTGTAGGCCCTTCGCCCAGAGATATCCTTAATTTCTCATTTACATCAAGCTCTGAAGTTTTTCATTAACTGTTTTTAAATATTTGTTATCTCTTATAATTTTATACTTGTTACATTTAAGTAAGAAGTGTGTTTCTTTCTTTCTCTCTCTCTCTCTCCATTCATGCTATTTATTATTATCATTAGATTACAAAACATAAATTCGATTTTTATAAATTAGTTTCACAGTTCTATGTTGGATGGAATGAGTCCTTCTACATCTCACCACTGAATCGGCGTGGGTTTACAACATGGAGGCGTGGAATCGGGATTAGGACGCAATTACGCTCTTCTCTGCATTCCCAGTTGTAGTTCTATCGAGACAGGATTGGGTTCAGGGAGCAAGAGAGGGAGGCGGAGAAGTCATAGTCGAGGTTTCATCATGGGACTCGGACTAAAAGCCATTGTGGGGGAAAGTAAGGATCATTTTGATTTATACTTTACAACACTTCCGCCATAAAGTAGGCCTATACATTGAATCATTTATTATGGGCTGAGACAGGCTATCAATATAGTATGTGTGTTGTCTGTTCCGTTTCCTGGAGCCTATCACTTTACTGGACATGTCACTTGAACACGTTTTTTGTTTTACGAATATATTAATCATTAGAGTGACATTTTGTTTTCCTATAATTAATGAAAGACAAGAAAATGTAACCCACATTTGCTACAGATGCACTGACGCACGATCTATTTTCCTTGATTTTTGCAACAGATAATGAACTTTTGAGGATGTTTATTAATGTTGGATCGACTTTGGGTGATTTATTATTCTATTTTAATAATGTAATGAATACAAGCTTGTCTCGACAAAGGCGAGTCCTTGTTTCGCATAAATCTACACTCGCTAATCATAGTCTCAGCGGATTAGGTGCATCAATTGTTATCCTTGTTCTGAGTGAGCGCAGCATACAGAAAATACAAATTTAAAACCCCTATCCGTCTTAAACAGTAGTCTAATATTTGCGTGAACAGTACAGTTTTTATTTGTGATATTGCGCTGTCACGCAATCATGAGACGGGCCAATGCGCCAATGATGCGCCATTACGCATGTATACTGTGCTTCATGAATGACATCTGAACCCACCAAATAGGCCCACCTTCATTTATAGTAGTTTACTAGTCTTAATGCAAGACGCTGAGCTTTGAACACAGAGGCAAGGCTACTCACCATAAGATGTTCTGTCAAAGTCATTTCAGAGCATCAATAACCATACTTCTTTTTCACCCCCTCGTCCAATATAGCCCAATATAGTTACATTCTGAAATCAAAACATTCATGCTTTTTTTCAATAATTAATTGCATTCGGCAATGAAAAAGTTTCTCGTCTGATTTGTATATTAAGTCCCCAGAATAGTTGAAAGCCTATATTGGACACTCCCCAAAAGAGATGGACAGAATCTACAGCATCCATCCACTGCATATTTGCATCAAACAAACAGGGACTACCAGAATGTTATGTTCTCATCCCAGTGGTGAGGGTCTGAGACCACATGCATGGTAAACAAAGTGTATGAGAGGAAAGACGTGGAGGTGATGTTGAGGCCGTCAATACCAGGGAGGAGGACCAGTCTAGCCTACTGTGTTGTTGGTGACCTCCGCACATGACCCACATGACATGATGCTGGGAGACATACAGTTGGCTGTTGCTGTTCTGTCATTGTGTTTTCTCTTACATTTCGTCATTTAGCAGACGCTCTTATCCAGAGTGACTTATAGTAAGTACAGGGACATTCCCCCGAGGCAAGTATAGTGAAGTGCCTTGCCCAAGGACACAACGTCTTTTTGCACGACGGGAATCAAACCGGCAACCTTCTGATTACTAGCCCGATTCCCTAACCGCTCAGCCACCTGACTCCCCAGTGTATGTCAGTTGTCTCTTGTCAGTGTATGTTGTGGTTAACTGTTGAGATGAGCTATGATAGGTTTTTGACACTGACCCACTCTGATGAGATTTATTGATTTCTAGAATGGTACCATCTACCCGGTGAACTTATCTTTCCCATTATATAAATAAACCCAGTCATGTTTTTGACACACCACCTCAATGCCAATGTATTGCAGTCAATTATTGCTTTAGATTTGATCACAAGTCTGAGATATTTTGAGCGATGTGCCAGTATGTTTACCTACAGAGATTAACGGTCAACAGCAAACAGGAGTCCATGATTATTTATTTCCCCTTTCCAAGCTGCTTGTGAGGGTTTGTTTCAGAATCTGCCCTGTGCATCGGGGCATCTCCTCTTAATCCTGTTGCGTAACAGGAAACAGGGCCCATTCACTGATAGACAGGTTTCCATGACGCCCGCTACCTAAACAACAATGTTGGAGTGACCAGGTGTTTCTGCCTTGGGTTGCCTCTCTCTCCAATTTACTGGTTGTTCTTCTGACGTCTCACGCTGTTTGCCCAGGGGTGAAATCTTTCATAACGTGTATTAAGACTGTGTACAGGTGTGTTAGCCAGAATCTTCAAGACAACAACATGCAGCGCTTTCAATTTCTCTGTGGTGCTACTCCATGTAATTCAAAGAAAATGTAAAAGTCAAGAGTTATGATTGCTTTCAGATTGGAGAAGCATGAATGGTACATTAGGGTGAAGGGTATTCCTTTGGTGAGTGCCTTTGGGGATTGTTTAGGATGTTGGCTATAAAAATGTGTGTGTGTGTGAGAGTGAGTCGACACGCTCTCCAGTGACATCATGTCCGGTGACACAGAAAGAGCCCAGAAATAGCGAGACCTGTGCCATAAGAGGATTGGGAAGAGATTACGGCCTGTGATTGCTGTGTCTCTCTCCCTGCAGCACACACAGGCCATCTTTTTGACCGTATATTTAGAACTCATCCCTCCCTCCCTTCACCGACACAGGCACCCCAGGGAAACACATAGTGAGCGTGCAGAATATCACCAGACCACACCAGGATTTCAGGAAACATCACAACCTTTAGATGTGCAAACGTGATAACGTTTGCTCCTGTTCACTGACCCAACAACCTATAGAGGAACTTACGTCATTCTGTCACAATCTGTCATCTCTTCCTGAGATACCAGAAGTGGAGGGTGACATACAGGGCCAAAAGCCGTCGAACCAGCTCATTGATATCTCACACTCGTTCGGTACTAACATTTGACCCTGGTGAGAAAGAGGCTCCCCTATGCTGGCCCCAGATGGCTACATGCAGACACACACATCGTCATAGACATGCTTGGAACGGCGGGCCTAACGAGCCATGAGACAGGACCACTTCACGGCCCTCACCGGAGCATGTTCGTGCCAACTGTGCCTGGGTCTTTTCTGCCAGTCGGTCTTGTGTCCTGAGCCGGAGGGATGTAGCTGAATTAGCTACCTCAAATGCTGTTACTTTTGTTGTTGACGTCGACCAAACGTATTTCTTTTTCACAGAGATTATGAATGACGTCATCAAGAAGGCAAGGGAGAAAGGAAAATGGAAGGTATGGGCTAGATGAGTTGAAATACCCCCACTAAGAGACATCAGGGCGTTCGTTCTTGTTCTGTTATGTGTTTGTGTGTGTGTGTGTGTGCGTGCATTTGTTTTTGTTTGTGCACGCATATACAGTATCAGTAATTGTGTGTGTAGGTGTGGACGTGCGAGTGTGTATATGTGTGTGTATTGCTCGACCCTTTTTGTGTTGCCGTCCCTTCCCCCTCCTCGGCGTCTCAGGTGCTGGTCGTGGACAAGCTGAGCATGAGGATGATCTCCTCATGCTGCAAGATGACAGACATCATGTCGGAAGGCATCACCAGTGAGTGGCTCCCTGACACAAGCACACACACAGATACTGCGCTGACAAGGACACCGGCTCCCAAGTCTCCAAGACGGCCGACTGTTTCTGACCGACTGTCTCGGACAGACTGTGTCTCACTGACTGCGTCTTTCCTCCACAGTTGTGGAAGACATCACCAAGAAACGCGAACCCCTTCCCAGCATGGAAGCCATCTACCTGATAACACCCTCTGATGAGGTACATGCTTGTGTCTGATCATCTTTTCAAACTGCTCTGTGTGCGGCAAGCTCTGTCCCTTCCCTACTTTGTTATGAGTCTTCACATCCATTTCGGTGCCTTGCGGAGCCGTCTCCTGTTCCCGTGCGTTCGGCGGCCGTTTCATGCTCTCTCTGTTCCTGTGTGTAGTCTGTGGAGCCGTCTCCTGTTCCCGTGCGTTCAGCGGCCGTTTCATGCTCTCTCTGTTCCTGTGTGTAGTCTGTGGAGCCGTCTCCTGTTCCCGTGCATTCAGCAGCCGTTTCATGCTCTCTCTGTTCCTGTGTGTAGTCTGTGGAGGCGCTCATAGACGACTTCAGAGACCCGTCTACGCCCAGATACAGAGCGTCCCACGTTTTCTTTACCGACAGTGAGTTAAAACGCTCCTCACGTCCGTCCCTGTGGCTTCTACACCGTTTCAGTGCAACAGAGACTAACAGAGTGGACTCCTTCCACTGTTCTTTTCTTCCCCCAACAGCGATCCCAGACACACTGTTCAACCTGCTCACAAAGTCCCGCGCCTCCAAATCCATGAAGGCCTTGACTGAGATCCATGTCGCCTTTCTGCCCTACGAGTCTCAGGTGAGGGATCGTGTGTTTGGTTTAGTCTGGGGGGGGGGGGGGGGGGGGGGTGCTGCTGGCCAGATGGTGAGAGTTGCTGAGCGGTGAGGGAATCGGGCTAGTAATCCGAAGGTTGCCAGTTCGATTCCCGGTCATGCCAACTAACGTTGTGTCCTTGGGCAAGGCACTTCACCCTACTTGCCTCGGGGGAATGTCCCTGTACTTACTGTAAGTCGCTCTGGATAAGAGCGTCTGCTAAATGACTAAAATGTAAATGTAAAAATGTAAACCAGTTGCTGGACTGGGGGGGCTGACCAGGATGAAACCCCTCCCCAGGGCTGAGACTGAGAGGGAGGGATGAGGGGAGACTGGGTGTGGGCGAGGAGGCCTGACAGGGCAGGGGTTGTCTTGTCTCTTGATGATGGAATGTTCCAGAAAGGCTTTAGGCCAGTCATGGCTTTGCTGCCTCCAATCCATCGGCTGTTGTCTTCCAGAATTAATCCTGGAAGGGGTGGGGGTGGGGATGCCCAACCCCGCCTCTAATCCCTTGCCTCATTGGCTGGCTCAGAGGTGCTGCTGTCCAGCAGCCAATGGGATAGGGGGGAAAAGTGATGTGTGACCGGGGGGAGGAATTGTATGCGCACCCGAGGGATTGTGGTCATGTGACCCTCAACAGATGGACCCGTGTGGAGGTACTGGTGAGTAGGACTGGAGGCAGAGAGGGCTCGAGGCAGAGGCTGGGGAAAGGGGGGGCTGGAGGCAGAAGAGGCTGAGGGAAGAGGGGGCTGGAGGCAGATTGGTGGAGGCAGACTGGGCTCAGACATCACAGGCTAACCATTTGCAGAGAAATCTCCCCTGGGAAGCCTCAGGTTTTTAGTTTGTCACTTTGTAAACAATGTGGATTGATGAGGAAATTCTGCCAAATCGTGTGACACACACACACACACACACAAAAACTCCCACTTATGCCACTTTCACATGCATGCCCTCACTAGACGAGAACAACCAACTAAAGCTCACATCACCGACTGACACCTGTTTCATGACCTGTCTGTAGCACAAACAGCAGAGCCTCCCGTACTGTACACCACATCTAAGTCTTCCACATGTTCTGTGTTCAGGTGTTCTCCCTGGACAAAGTCGATGCCTTCCAGGACTTATACAGCCCCTACAAGTCTGACGTGAAGAGCCAGATGTTGGAGCGCTGTGCCGAGCAGATCGCCACTCTCTGTGCGACCCTCAAGGAGTATCCTGGAGTACGATACAGAGGGTGAGAGACACAGAGAGAGCCAGAGAGCGAGCCAGAGAGCGAGCCAGAGAGAGAGAGAGAGAGAGAGAGAGAGAGAGAGAGAGAGAGAGAGAGAGAGAGAAAGAGAGTCAGAAAGAGAGAGTGAATTGGATTGAAAGCAAGGCACAGATACAGAGAGTAATTAAATATGTAGAAAGACGTAGAAAGGGTAACACAAAGAGAGAAAGAGAGACAGAGACAGAAAGGGAGAGTTACAGCATAAAGAACCTGAAGTGTTTTTTTCTCACTCTGCCTCATGTACGGTACACAATGTTCTTTTCCAGGAGCCTCTTGCTGCAGAGTGTGTTTTTCAAGCTAACGGCATGTCTGGCTGGCTGGCTGTATATCTATGTGTCTGTCTGTCTGCCTGGCCTGCCTGTCTGTCTGTCTGTCTGTCTGTCTGCCTGATTTAGGGAGTATGCAGATTGTGCCACTCTGGCCCAGATGGTTCAGGAGAAGCTGGATGGCTACAAGGCTGATGATGCCACTATGGGAGAGGTGAGGCTGGACAACAAAATTCATCCAACCAACAGTATCTTAAAGATAACTTAGTTAAAGGATGCTCTGGTAATCGAACAGACTTTTGAATCAGACATTTGACCTCTCTCTCTCTCTCTCTCTCTCTCTCTCTCTCTCTCTCTCTCTCTCTCTCTCTCTCTCTCTCTCTCTCTCTCTCTATCTCTCTGTCTCTCATGTCCCCAGGGCCCTGACAAGTCTCGTTCCCAGATGATCATCCTGGACCGGGGCTTTGACCCAGTGTCCCCTCTCCTGCACGAGCTCACCCTCCAGGCCATGGGCTACGACCTGCTGGGCATCGAGAACGACGTCTACAGGTAACCACAGCACGGGCCTCCATCTAGACTGGCGGTTAAACGGTGGCATCCCATGGGATTGATTTGTGTGACACTCTCTCTCTCTCTCCAGTTATGAGACCAGTGGGATGGGGGAGACCAGGATGAAGGAGGTATTGCTGGATGAGGACGACGACCTGTGGATGTCTCTGAGGCACAAACACATCGCCGAGGTCACCACGTGAGTGGACCGACCCGTGCCCAGCAGTGGCAGGGCTCTTACTGCTCTCACCGTCCTCCTCACAAAACTGGCTTCTCTCTCTCTCTCTCCCTCTTCCCTCTCTCTCAACTCAATTCAGTTTCAAGTGCGTCATTGGCACGTTAAGAGATATTTCAAATGCCAAAGCAAACACGCTGTACGGTTATCTCTCCCTCTTAATGATCTCTCTCTCCCTCTCAAACTCACACACACATTCAGGGCCGTGACCCGCTCCCTGAAAGATTTCTCCGCCAGCAAAAAGATGGAAAACACGGGAGAGAAGGTACAGAACATACAGCTCGAATGTCAGACTTCATTCTCGGTTGTTTCTCCCATCTGTCAGTGTCATTCTCCTAATGCCGCTCTCCTTTGTGCCCTGCAGACCACTATGAAGGATCTGTCCCAGATGTTGAAGAAGATGCCTCAGTATCAGAAAGACCTCAGCAAGGTGAGACCAGTTCTGTATTCACACAAACATCAGCAGATACTCAAAACCATAGGATGCTGCTGTGCTGTCAGTGGACCAGAATACTGCTGGACAGAGCATGCAGACAGGACTGGATGTAGTCTGGATGTTTTTGTTGACCTGCTGTCTTCCTGTGTTGTGTCCAGTTCTCCACCCACCTTCACCTGGCTGAGGACTGTATGAATCGCTACCAGGGCACTGTGGACAAGCTGTGTCGCGTAGAACAGGTCAGAAATAAGAGAGGCTACAAATGTACAAAAAAACGTTTATGCACTGTGACGTGACAGTAAAATCATCTTGTGCCTACTGGGATCTGTCTGGTCTACTCATCTTCATGATGGTGTTAGGACCTCGCCATGGGAACAGATGCCGAGGGAGAGAAGATCAAAGATCCCATGAGGGCCATCGTCCCAGTCCTGCTGGACGCCACCGTCACCATCTCTGACAAGATCCGCATCATCCTGCTCTACATCTTCCTCAAGAACGGTGAGGAGCTCCTTCCTGCACTGACCCCCACGTCAGCACTGACCCAACCGCATGGCCGATCCGTGTTGACACAGCCGTGACCATGGTGTGATGCGTGTGCCAATGTTTGTGTGTGTGTGTGTGTCAGGCGTGACAGAGGAGAACCTGTGTAAACTCCTGCAGCATGCCCAGATCCCTCCCGAGGACAGTGACATCATCTCCAACATGGCCCACATGGGCGTGCCCATCGTGTCCGAGGTGAGCGGCTGCTGGCTGTGGATCAGGACCAGACAACCCCTCTCCTCCCTCCCCCCTCCCCCCTTCCTCCTCTCCCCTCTCCCCTCCCCCCTCCACTAACCCCTGAATCCATCCGCTAACCACATGGAACAATCGCCCCCACCTCCCCTGCTAATTCTATTGTAGATCAGTTTCCAATTCACCTTATCCCGACTGGAAAACAGCCGTGTTGTTGTGTCACCTGTTGTTGTGTCACGTGTTGTTGTGTCACGTGCTGTTGTGTCACGAGTCCTCTCGCGGCGCCACACAGTGACGTCGGTCTTGTTGACGTGTGTTCTCCGCAGAACGCGCCGAAAAAAGTGAAGAAGCCAGACCGCAAGGAGCGAGTGAGCGAGCAGACCTATCAGCTCTCTCGCTGGACCCCGTACATCAAGGACATCATGGAGGTAAAATCCAATCAGATCATGTTAGATTAGATCAGCTCGGAAGATATGGCTTCATAGATGAGGTCTGTGTGGGTGGGACGACAGTGGTGGCTCAGGGAGGGTGGAGTGTGTGTTCCGAATATCCCTTTGACCCCGGTGACCCCACTGGGTTCTTCTACAGGATGCCATTGAGGACAAACTGGACCAAAAGCAGTACCCCTATATCTCTCAAAGACAAGCATCTTCCAAAACCAGTGCCCCATCAAGGTTAGGATCTCGGCTTTGACACACCTACACACACACACACACACACACCTACACACACACACACACACACACACACACCTACACACACACACACACACACACACACACACACACACACCTACACACACACACACACACACACACACACACACACAAGTACACTCTCTCTTTCACACACAGACACACTCACAGTCTCTCTCTCAAACATACACACACACACACACACAATGTAACGGTGTGGTCTTTGGGTCCAGTAGCAGTGCCCGCTATGGTAACTGGCACAAGAACAAGGGCCCTACAGAGATGAAGACGGGCCCTCGAGTCATCGTCTTCATCATCGGAGGCATGACCTACAGCGAGATGCGCTGCGTCTATGAGGTCACACAGGCCAATGGCAAATGGGAGGCCCTCATTGGTGAGTTCGCAGCATAGCATACTGTAATATATGCATGATACATTATAAGATAATTTCATCTTATTATTACCTCATTCTAATGGGCAAATGGATGCAAGCCTGGATGGCAGGAGAAATGGACCCCTGCTCGAAATGCCGGGTCTGAGCCATGCTGGTATCTATATACAGCACCATGGAGGATACGGGCTGAAATCTTATCGTTCCGTTTCCCTGCAGTGGAATCTGCTGTGAGCAGATTCTGCTGGGTCATGCATGGTGTTTGTCAGAGAGGGGATATGGTGTTGTGACTGGAGACGGCCTATATTTTTTGCAGCATGGAAGACGTGTTTCCCAGTAGTAGTAGTATCTCAACCTGACATTATGATTTACGGAGAATATTTCCCAATAATATTTAGATCAATTAGATTTAGATTAATAAAATGTATTGAATAGTTTTACATATTTTCTGTTTCCTGTTTCATTTCCTGCTAATGATCGTCAAGTAGATGATTATCCTCATCCTTTCCCCTTTCCCCTTAAACAGTACATTTAGATTTTTACAGAGAATTGAGTTTGTAGCCTCTGTCCCTTCCTAGGTTCCACCCACTTGCTCACTCCCATGAAATACCTAAAGGAACTACAACACCCAGACTTCCTGGATCCCAACAGGGAGCCTGAGGAGCCCGAGCCAGCTGCCGCAGAATGAAAAGTCCTTCTAGAAGTAAACATAGATGTGGTGTTGTCTCGTCCTCTGCCGCCCCCATTGTCTCTCGCTCTGTGTGTGTGCGTGCGTGTGTGTGTGTGTTCGGACGTCACAGCTCCGGTGTCACTCTCACCTCTGGTCCCTCTCAGCAGCAGGTCTAGTCCCAGTGAAGTGGCTCTCCTCTCTGTCTCATCTACAGTGCATCCGTGTTTCTACCGACAGGGATGGAATTGTGAACCCCCCCCCCACACTCACCCGCCACCCGCCACCCCTCCTCCCTCCACCCTTCCCCCGAAACGACGCCCCCCTCACGCCCCGGAGGTTTCTCGCCTCTCACCCGCGTGCCTCTCATCCCAGTCTGAGTGTGTCTTCTGTCGTCCTTCCGCAGGATCGACTGGAATCCTCACCCCCACACGCCTTCTCACGATCCTCAAAGAAATGGACAAGCAGGAAGAGGAGAAGATCAGCTAAGAGCCTTCTTCAGCTGACCCTCTGACCCCTGACCTCTGACCCCTGAACTCCCCTAGATAAACACCTCATTACCGTATTTATCTAGCTCTGCATAACATGTCATAAGATGTCAGATATTCCAAAAATATTAATCTGATGTATACTGGTAAACAATAGAATACTTCTCTCATCACACCACGGTGTGTAGAAGGTTTCATTTGTGAAATCTGATGAGGATTTGATATTATACCATTGTGTTAACGGCACATGGTTACTTGATTGGAAGAAATATAGAAGGATTTTGTTGAGTTTTTGTTGGATGATTGTTGATTCTTTGTGAGCAGTGAATGTGAAGTCTTAGGATGCTGTTCCTCTTTCTCAAAAAGAAGCTTTGATAGATTCTCAGATGGGAGATGATAGCCAATCAGTAATGAGATATGGTGTTGCGTGATATGTATCTCTACCAAGGGATTGGCCAATTGCTGGACTGGAGGAGTATAAAGGGACCAATTACAATTGTGGGTGGTTCAGAATGCACCTAGAAAAATCCAGCATAGAATCCCTTTTGTTGCAAAACAGTTTTGTTGTCAATACATATTCATGCCCTGTCATTATTAAATGAAATGACCAACTGTATTTAAGCATCAAATTAGCACCACGTCATCGCTGGTGATTAGAAGCATCTCGTCAGTTTAGTCAGTAGTTTGTAGATCTGTATGCCATACTGTATAAATGTTTGATTTCTGGTGATTTTTCTGACTTTGGAAATGCCAAGTGAAGCCACAGTGTATGTGGTCATCTAGCTGTAGTCCGGATCAATAGTAACTGAATGATGATCAGTCATTTGGAATGTTGCTTAATCAGTGTAGCTATTTGTCTCTTGGCTCCTCAGGTTCATTGATCTCTAACCCCCATAATGAATAGGATCGTTTTGCCCTTAGATTCCTAGTAAAAATGTTGCTCCATTTCCTTTTTCAGGTTGTTTGGAAAAAGCCTGTCGTGATGCTAATGTTGTTGTTGTTATTGTTTGTTGTTGTCATATAGTGGTAAATATATGCATAATGTTAGAGTTATTTATACACAAAATGGGCTGACAGTATTATCAGAATTTGATGCTTTGAGGTTATTTAACAGAAACATTACTCTTTCTGCAATATTCAAAGATATAAAATAAAGTGGCTTCCATGTAAAGTGGACCTTGTCATGTATCTCTGACATTAGACATATTTTTATATTAACATGTAACCAACTGATTATTTGATTTGTTGACCCAATCAGTGTCGAAAAGCTTATATGCTCACCACAGTCAAATTAGTAACAGACAAAAAAAAACAAGACTGCAGTTATATCTCTCACCAGTAGAGAGCACAGGCACTCTGTCAGAAAAGAAGGCACAGTGATGATGGGCAAACACAATGTCTCTTCAGGAGTTCTTCCAAGACTGCGGGGGTTCTTGGCGGTTCCTAGACCAAAGCTATGCCATGCATTATTGTTGTCTAAGCACATGAAGCAGCCAGATGTGTCTGAACGTAACCATGCCTCCAAATTAGTCTGCCTCTGCCAGAGGTCAGAGGGTCACCAACCGCCCACGCGCAGAATGCAAAACTCGAATTTTGTTTTGTGACTCGCAGCTATGTTGTCGTTCGCGTCTGATACCGTTCCCAGGTTGAGTCCTCTCTTGTGTGTGTCTGAGCAACACAACGCAGCTCCTGAGGTGATGCAGCATGATGATGCTCTCTCGTCTATCGTCTTCAGACCATCTGCTGCCTGCTGTCTCCGTAGAAGACACTCGACTCAAGGCCGTCAAAATAATCCGAGCAGTGCGTCTCTGTTATAGTTGCAGGGTTACGGGAGAGCGTGTTGAACTCTATAGCATGTGAACCACTCTTTCACAGAGATAAAACAGCATTGAAAAACATGATAAGGAAAGGAATGTGTGGAAAAACTGCCAAGAACATATTTTTTATACTCCTCACAGAATATTCGTCATTCATTTAACAAACAAATAAGGACGTGATTGTTGATTTGTTGAATCTTTATTAAAGGTATTTCCTTGTAGGACTCAGGTGAACATATATCAAGCGTTTAGTGCAGTTGGCATTTGGTTATAATTTCACTCCTTAAAGGCTGTCGTACGTAAATAGAATATACTTGGTGTAACTGTGTCTGATATGCTGACAGTTGTAGCTCTACAACGTTATTTCAAATCTGACACAATAGAGACAATTGTGTAAAATAGCGTCAAGATCTACTGCACAATGAGGAGAATACTGTACAACAGAATGAAAGCTTATACATAGTTACTGACAATTGTTCCTGTCAGGATGATAATATTCCCATTTTCACCCAACAAATCCCCGCATTTGGATGTGTGTTGACCTAGACAACTCTATGTATTTAAATGTAGATTCTAAAACCATTCCAGTCTGACCTTTTACATAATTGTCAGAAAGCGTAGGGACTTTTGGAACCAGCCTTCAGTGAAAGGGATTATATTCTTGAGTAGTTGTGTGGCACTGACATTTCTCTCTCTTTACTGAATATATATCCATATATCTATACATATATTTACAAGGGGAATCTATACTGTACATGGATAAAATAAGCAACACTTTGAGGACAGTTGACAAAATCTCAACAGATCTTTACAATTTCTAAAAATACCATTTGACTGTAAACCTTCTTGATCATAAATATTTCATAATTCGAGGACAGTGTCACTCGCAGAGCTGAGACTTCAGTTGGGAATCAACTGACATTCCAAGAGTCCCTGAAGGTAGGCTTTCAACACACCATCGTACGACACACCATCAGCACACACTGCTAGCCTGTACACTCATACACACAGAATAAAAGTGCAGTACAATATGTCCCACACACGCAGTGTGGCCATTTTAATATCCATTTCATATTAACTTGTCCTCCTAGCTCATTAGCAATAATTGATATACTTCTTATGAATGCATTAACAGCCAACTGGAAAATATCCCTCTCTCATTCTCTGACTCCCCTTTACTATTTTTAGTCTGACTAGAGTTGTGAACAGTGCCAGTGAATATGCAAGTTCTGACTGATTGTGTTTGTGTTTGCATGGATCTGTGGGCTGTGTTTGTGGATATTAATTCACCCATTTGGCACATTCGTTTCTACAGTCTCATTCCTATAAGAACTATAGACATGAAACAATAGCTGAGGAATGTTGACTCAATCCAAACTGTAAATGATATCATGAAAACATTGAATGCCAGCTAACAGCCCATTTAAAAATGTGAATCTCATATTCGCTAGCTTTAGAAATCAAAATCCCCGGACTCTTAATAGACTCCAAACTAAATACTGTACAATATTATTATATACAGTGGGTGAATATGTTAATAAAATAATAAGAAAGCTATACAAAAGATATTTTTGTCAAGATGATATAAAGGTATAGTTTGACATTGTGTCTATGCAGCCTGTGTCAGAGCACCATCTTGGTTGAACCACTTCACAAAAGGCAACCTCTTCAAATGTCAAATCTAAGTGGAGATAGAAGGTACGAAGTCAGATGCTAGCTTAAGTGTATCCATTATTTCAAAAGGTCAATTCAGTGTCATTCGTCTATATTGATGGGGTTCCTCTTAAGGCAAAACATGCTTTGTTTTGATGACAGATCTCTACGGAACAGACAGGCAAGGAACGGGGGTGCGAGTTAGGCCGTGTCTCTGTACCCCTACTGATAGCAGCTGCACAGCGCCAAGGTGCCCAGTATCCCATCACATCTGCTGCCTCTCAGCCCCAAACTTCTTCTTATTAAACAGGTGAGGGGATTTTCTGCCGCATCGGCTTTGACAGTTTACGTCATTTAATCGGCGTCCTAAAGCGTAAAGGGTGAGATCTAAGGGAGGGGAAAGGGGAGATGGGAAGAGAGGGTCTTCCTGATTCGACACACCGCGTTCGGGGCATGTTCTCCGTACCCAAGCGACTTTAAAGCGCGTTGTCCTGCCACAGGCCCTGCAGATACGCCGAGTTGAACTCGGCCACCAGGAAGTCGACGTGTTCCCTCTCTTTGGTCTTGAAGGCGTCGGCGATGATGCGGACGGCGTCCCTGTGCTCCCGGCCCCTCAGGGAAACCCCGTTCACCTCCAGGATCACCTGGCCCACCCTCAGCTGGCCACAGCTGTGGGCTGACCCCCCCTTCTGGTAGAGAGAGGGGGAGGAGGGGGGGAGGGAGAGGAGAAGAAGAGCAATGAGATACATTCCGAGGAAGGGAGTCTGGCAGAGAGAGGAAGGAAAAAAAAGACGAGAGAGATTGAAAGAGAGAGAGAAAGAGCACAAGAGGGCAGAGGAATACCAATGAGATCTCCCCCCCGGACAAATGACAACCGACTGGCATGAGGCGAAGGACAGTGATGGATGAGTGAGTGAGTGACTGTCAAAAGGCGACTTGTCCGAATACAGGAGGATTTGGATGTGGCCCTTGCGGTTGGTTGAATGTCCATTAGTCTGCCTACCAGTCAGGGTATATAAATAGAGACCTTAAAGCTGGCAGAGGGGGCGGGCATGGCTCACACCCAGACCACACACTGAGCCATGTTGGACCCATAGCAGAGGCACATGGCAGGCTGCTAGCTCCAGCACGCTACACCCAGACCTCACTCTCCGACAGGGCGAGCCTGGTACAGAACGAGAATCGTCTGGTGAGCTCTTGTCCAAGGTGCTTTGGGGAAGGGGGTCTCTTTGCATGCTTGATGAGACTTGAGTATGATCTTCCAAGGGCCGTGAAATAGACTGGATATCTAATATTCTCCCCATTATGTGTGCTGTAATGTGAACCTATTCATTGTCAAGCCAATATATTGTTATTTAATCAGTTCTATTAAATAGTGGGGGGATATAATTGGTTTAATGAGGCTGTATCCTTGCTAAGTCAGTTTAATTACAGGAAGCATTGTGTTTGATGAGCCTGTTAAAGCCTTGGTGGGCCATCACTGTTCTATTGTGGTAAGATTTATGAAAGCTGTTGCTGGAGTCATTGTTATGGAAATATCTGCTCTGCCACACACACACACGCACACATACCTACACACACACACACACACACACACACACACACACACACACACACACACACACACACCCACCCACACACACACACACACACACACACACACTTCAAAACAGAGAGAAGACAGGGTGCCAAGACGACTCATTTAACCCTAAATCATTGTCAAAATGGGTTCCAAACTGCTTTGGAAAAGCCTTCCTCGCAACATTTAAAGCAAATCCAAGGATTCTAAACGTTGCGTCGTTCATTTACACGGTCACACATTCACGTGAGGACCGATGTGATGTGAAATCGATGCAAATACATGGCTACCTTTCTCAAACAGATGCCACAGAAAGGTCGTGTTGAACCGGAGGCGTCCGAAAAAATGTCAGGCGTCCCAAGAGTGTGATAAAACATGCAAATATTATACAGACTCGACGGAACTATGGCAGTGGGTCGGTGGTCTCTCTCCCTGGCGTGTGGCTCATCCTCACCTGGATGGTGACGATGCGGGGGAGGGGCTGGCGAGTGTTGGCCCCTCCCTCGATGGCGATACCCAGGGTGTCTGCGTTCTTCACCACGCGTACCAGGGTAGCGGTCACGACGGGCGCGCCGCACTGCCAGGTTACCACGTCGGGACACACAGACAACACACCATGTTAGGGGATGTAGCTAGGGCAGAGATTACAGCTACTTCTACATCGGCCTTTAAAAAGTCACAATGGCCCCCTGATTCTGCTCTGCCCTCACCTGTTGGGAGGTGGGTCCTGCAGGTGCCTGGGCTCCTTGGGGGGCCTGGTGGGCCTGGCTCTTACTGGGCCGAGGGCTGCTGTCCTTACTGAGGCCTCCGGCCTCCGCGATGTCCACTCCGCTGTCCTCGCTGAGAGTCTGACCGCTGTCTGACAGCTGGGACAGAGTGGCCCCTGGGCATCAGAAACACACTGTGGGATCACCAACAACGCATCACAGCCTTGAGCCTCCACACACACACACGCACACGCAGACACACACACGAGGTCAGAGACCCCTTTTTCTTACCTCGCTGACCAGGCTGTTGTCTGTAGTCAGCAGCCAGCCTGTGCACGTCGGCCATGACACAGTGCTGGCTGAGGGAGGGGGAGCAGGGGCGCTCTGGGGTGCAGGGGGGGGGCACGGGCAGCGAGACGGAGGGGCAGGGGGAGGGACACTGAGAGGGGGACGGGGAGGGACAGGGGGAGGGGAAAGGGGAGCCAGCCCGAGGTGAGTTGGCCCCCATGGCTGTGTTGGACTTCTCGTAGGAGCAGGATCGGACGGGGGGCTTGGCGGGGGTCTCCCTGGGGGGAGCAGAGCAGGAGGAGCTGTGGTGGAGAGAGCCTGGGCAGGTGTGGTGCCCGGAGCCGGGCCGGCTGGAGCGAGGGTGGGGGTGCTGGTGGTGTGGGTCAGAGTTGGAGGCGGGGCTAGAGTGCTGGTGGGAGCCCTGACAGGAGTGCTGGAGAGAGCCGTGGGACTTGTGGAGGCCGGCGTTGGAGCAGGCGTGCTGGCCCGAGGTGGGTGAGTTATGGCGGCTGGTGGAGCCGAGGGACTTGACGGACTTGTGGTGCTGTTCCTGGTGCAGCCTTGTGGGGGCAGTAAAGACCAGGCCCGACTGGGCCTGCCTGGATGAAGGCCGCCTGCAAAGCTCTCTCTCCCGGGGGGGAGGTCTTGCCTGGGAAGAGGGGGGCGGGGGCTTGAAAGATGGGGGGGACTCAGCTGTGGTCTTTGCTTCGTTCTGAGAAAAAAATAATCATATGCACACACGTTAACATATGAGCACACATTTGTATGCTGGCAGTGAACACATACTGTTCTCCGCAACTCACCAAGGAAATTTCCGGAATAGTGTTTGCAGTTTCCTGCGGCTCTATCTGTTTGCTGCTGCCATGTGAGCAGTCGTTCTGCAAGAGGAAAATACTGTTTATCACAATACTCGGCTTGTTGCTATTCTGTGAACAGGAGGTCAGTGAAACCTCAACAGGCAGCCCAATAGTTGGCACTGCAAGACAGCAAAGCAGACTGGTTATTATATCAAACATGTCACATCGCCATACAACATCCCGTTAACCTCATCTGAACCGCTACTAAAGACCAATCAGTTACGTAACTCCAATTACTTAGTGGGGTCAGCGCTTTATAGCCGTGGTAGTGAGGGCTGCCGATACAGACAATTACACAAGCACAGAGTGTGCTGAGGGAGTCAGATGACCAAGCCAGCCAAGAAGCCGACTGACCACACAATCAAAACAACAACAGCAGCAATGCGGGGAAGCACTGGTTCACCTCTCACATATTCAACAGCTTGCCGCTAACAAAGGAAGGATAATCCCTGACCCGGCACAGTGAATAATCCCCGTTTTTGTTTGAGCATAAACCAAAGAGAGTTATGGGTTTTGGAGAGCGGCGCGGGTCTTAGCCTGACTCTTGCAGCAGGGTTCTGAGACAGAGTGTGCCCCTGGCAGAATGAGGTCCCAATGAGTTGATGGGGGCCACAGTGAAACATCAATACTACACTGTTACTGGGCTATCTCAGCCCAAATCACTACTCGGTTTGACACTGGCGCCAGAGCTGTGCCTCAGCTTGGACAAAGGAGATTAGGATGGATATGCGGGCAAACTCACACACACACACACACACACGGTCTTGGACAGATGCACACATGCTTATGTGTCACTTTGTCACGTTCTCCCCCGTCTCTCGGCCTCTCTCTTTATCACTCCCTTCTCTCCCTCCCTCTCCCTCCCTTCCCTCCCTCTCCCTCCATCTCCCTCCCTCTCCCTCCCCTACCATAGTCGGGGTCTGTTGGCCGGGCGAAGCCTCGTGCGGGCAGCGGCTCCGTGGATGCCCCACTCCCAGGCCTCCATGCCAGGCCCTCAGCGCCTCCCTCTCGCGGCGCAGCACCAGCCCATCGTAGAGGTCCAGGTCCTGGGGAGCCACCAGGCTCCTCACGTCGGACAGCAGGGACAGCTGGAGGGGGAAACAGAAGGGGTTGACGGAGTCGGCTGACGAGCCGTGCAGGGAGCACGCCAGAAAACTAATGAAGATGTCGGTTCTAAGAAGCAGCTCGACGCGGTTTACGCAACCATCAAAGAGAGGCAAATGGTGTCCCATCTGGGCTTACTTTGGCGTGGGTGTTGAAGAGCTCAAACAGGGCCATAGCCAGGGGCTCCACTCCTATGTTGCCCCCCTGGTACTCTTGGAGATAGTAGCCCATGGTCTGTCTCTCTGGGTCAGTCAGCAGCAGGAAGGCTTGCTCCTCTAGAGACACCTGGGTCCCCGGAGGGCCCACACCCCGACACACAGACTGGAGAGAGAGAGAGAGAGAGAGAGAGAGAGAGAGAGAGAGAGAGAGAGAGAGAGAGAGAGGGGGGAGAGAAGCGAGAGAGAGAGAGAGTGAGTGAGTGAGTGTAAGAGAGTGAGTGAAAAACAGAGAGAGAGACAGAGAGAGATAAAAAGACAGACATAGAGAGAGAGAGAGAGAGAGAGAGAGAGAGAGAGAGAGAGAGAGAGAAAGAGTGACAGATTGAGAATGGCAGAGAGAGAGAGAGAGAGAGAGAGAGAGAGAGAGAGCGAAAGAGAGAAGAGAGAGTGAATGTGGCACCCAGCCACTAACTACTGGTCTATGGATTAGTGCGTACAGATGCTGCTAGTCCACAATGTTCTGAAGCACAGTGTGCTCTCTCATCCCACACACACACGTACATGGGGCAGTTGTGAGGTTCTAAGAATAGACACCACTTCAAAAGCATCGGTATTAGGGTGAGTCAGAGCTTGTTTTGCCGTGAGAACTCCATCATTGTTATCTTGGTAAGCAGCACAAGTTTTTCATGTGACAATTTCCGCTCCGAATGGACTCCAACTCTAAATAGTCTGGAACTTACAGTGCAATTGTCATACATAATGCAGAACCTTTAATCTTTTGTATAAAGTTAATTGGACCCAACTGAGAAAATAAGCTTTCCAAATAAAGCTACACGTCTGAGAACAGCATAAATACAGTACAAATAACCAAACCATTTTACGTATGCCGAAAGAGTATCTTTGACCAGCCTCTGCATTATCGTTGTGGCTAAACACGTAGCGATGCGTTGTAAACAAAATGGGTCTGCAGAGTTGTAATGAGAATCTATTCTCAGCTTAGAGCAGAAACACAAAGCTCAAGGTTGGAGGGCTTGGAGCAAGACTGGAAGCAGACGCAGCGGAAGTGAAAACAAGGGATTTACTGGAACAAAGAGACACTTTGCCAGCTGGATTGAAAAATCAATACTTCATAAGAGTGTGTAGATTTGATCTGACCTTGTGGGACAAGTTAGGGTGGAAAAACACAGCAGAGGTAGAGCTTAACACAGAGCCCAGGTGGTGATTACTAAACATACAATAATAACAATTTATAGGTCCATGTCTCATTTAAAACGATATTGACTTTATCGCTTGAATTTCCCTAGGGATTGATAGTGAATCGCAGTGCATTGAATATCTATCTATCATCATTATGATGTTCTAGCTAATAAAAATGAAAATGTCCTTTCCCAACAATTCCAATGGGCAATCTGGGCAATCTGGGCTCTATGATAGGCAGGAGTAAGGGGGAGGGGGGGGTGTTTTTGGACAAGGTGCACTCTTGAAGATATTCATGACTTCACCTTTAGGTGGACGCTCAAATCGATCCAGTCAGAGGGCCCTGATAGACGTTTGGCAAGACGCCGTGGCAACGCACAGTCAGCCCTGGTCGATCCAGGAGGGACAAGCACAGCCTGCCCTTCGTTAGCTGCCCTTAATCAGCAGTGAGCAGCAGATCTCATTGGGGTCTCATTACTGCTGTGTAAATCTGTGAAAGCTAATGCTAACCCCAGCATACTGTCACAGGAAAGCTGGCCACGGAGAAAAAAATGTGATGCAATATATTGAAAAGACTGGGATACGGTTTCAGGTCTGAAACAATAACTGGTTGTTACCTGATTGATTAAATACATTCAGCAAAGGGTCAAATCTTCATTGTCACTATCCTCATTATTATCACCATCCTCATGAACACAATTGCTACCAGTGTAACCTGTGAGTGGACTATACTGTACAATACAAGGACTATGAGGCCTTTCTTAATTCAGTGCTCAATGGCACCTCCGGGCGCTGCTGTGACCAGCGTTTTGTTCCTGTTCCCTGCCCTGCAGGAAGTGTTCCCCTGATGTCTGTGTCAGGGCTCAATGACACACAGTCCAGACTCGCTCAATCACACAATGAGGCATGCTGGGAGTCTGGAGAACACGCTGGGACGCAGCCCTCCTAGCTGCTAGTGCTTAGCAAGAGGGAACGAGGGAGAGTTTATGTGTGTTTTTGTGTAAGTATGTGTGTGTATGAGTGTAAGTGTGTGTGTTTGTGTAAGAGAGTGTCCAGGGGGAGTGGTTTAAGCTGTGACAGACCCGCTCCAAGGTTAACCTCCAAATGCAGTATGAGTTTGCGGTATTTATCAAGCAGAGAGGGATTACTTACTAGCCTGAACCAGCACTGCTCGCAACAACCCCCCCCCCCCCCCCCACACACACACACACACAAAAATCCCAGGAGTGGAAGGTTACATCTGTACAGACTACCCAAACATCTCTGTATTACCTGTGGCTATAAAACTATCAACAACTGTGGCCAACAACCAAGTAAACTGTTAAATTGTGTGATGTCCACCTGCCTTTTTCAGACAAGACACAGGCTTTCATTTACCAAGCGTAATTCATTCATTTTACCCCTTGGCAGTTAAAACGGGTCTTGTGACCCGCATTGAATCAACACAGCCCGCCGTCCAATCTCCAATTACAAAGCTCATTAGTCGAATGCTGGAGGCACAAACCCCGGACTCATTTTAGATGAATAGCGGTTTAATTTTAGTAAATCCTTCTGATGTCGATTGCTTTAGCATTCTAAGCAAATTTGCACGGTGCTCCTCTGAAATGTACAATGATAACGGAAAATATTTTCAACCGAGAAGTTAGGGAGGGAGTGAGTGATAAAAAGAGAGATAGAAAGACGGATATGTATTGTACTATACTGCATGTGTTTTAGTGTAGTTCTATGTTATATAGATTTTTTTTATACAGAAATGTTTTCCTTTCAATTTTCTCTCAGCCTCAACCTTAGCTTGGTCTGTGCTGTATGCTGAGGCTTACTGCACAACAGAGGCATACAAAATTCCCATAATATACAGTGTCTCGCAAAACTCTGTCTCCCGCATTGAGCTAAATCCTGAGAGTCACCTTGGGGCCTTAAATGATTCCTGTGGGGGAGCCAAATTCCTGGAAAGATTGACCCGGAGAGGAGTGTAGGGACTGGGGGGACGAGGAGAGGAGGGTGGCTGGCTGATAAATTTCTCCTCCTAATTGCCAGTAACACAAGTCAATGCTCTAATCCTGACCTCCTAGATGATCTCCTCATTTTTCTCCGCCTGCGACCCTGCCCCGTCGTCTTCAGAGGGCCTCTAACCATGAACCCCTCAATCCCTCAACCTTCAAGTAAAGAGTAATTGTTTCAATTCTCCCTGAAAGACGTGAACTCTATTTTCCGCCCTGATACTGTCAAGATAGCAAATGTGGCCGTCCTCTATGCACCCCTATCAAACATTTCACACTGTCCTCCACTCTTACATTCCGTGTGTCCCATATACGTGAGACAACACAGACACAACCAGAGTGACCGCAAGGCTGTCCGGTCCATCAAGTGTGTGATGCCGTTTGTCTTGGCGATGCAGCATTTAGACTGTGGGTGGACAAGGCCTTTAATACAATCCCCAGATAGCATCTCCACACACAGCCAGGAGTTTCTGTGTTCTTCCCCATGGGTGAGGCTCAGCCTTCCATAAGGTTGACAGTTGAGGGAAAGATCTAATCTGAAGATTGGAAACCCATCAATGAAGGAGGCCTTTTGTTTGACTGAGTCTGCGCGTGGGCGTGTGTGTTATTAATTTCAAGTGTTGTACGGTCAGAGTGATTCGACGTACCTTTCCTAACGCAGGTGTAGCCCGGCCCGACAAAGTTCTGCAAGGAAAAGAAAGACACGGAAGGTCAGAGGAGGAGCTGCCTGCACCAAACACACACACACACAAACACACATTTAGTCATTTTAGCAGACACTCTTATCCAGAGCGACACACACACAGCCTGCAAAATATACAACCTGAAAGCCCCAATACGCGTCTGGCATTTCCCTATTCGACGTTCAAAACATCTCCAACACCTCGCGCCGGCGCGTCGCGCAACCCAAAACAGGAGTCAGGCAACGTGAGTTTAATGAAGCACAGGGCTAAAAGCCACCTTGCATGATTTGCAAGGGGAACGTCAGGGAAATTTATACTTCCCTTGGCCCTCAATCAGCTCGGCTCCATTAGGACTAGTGACAGAAGGGGGAGAAGGCATACAGCAGAGGGGGGGGGACCGGGGGGGGGGACGCACACCTCCCTGTCCGACACAATGGAGCGGTAACGACGCTTCGCGACCACGAAGCCACGTCAGCTATCCTTCAATTACACCACGGGGCTCTAGTGCTCATATCCGATAGCCCTGACAGTTGGACAAAGCTGCAACAAGGAGCTAAGGGCTAACGGCGGTCGCTGGCGCAAAGCCTTGTCGTGGGTTCTCATTCAGCAGCTGAGGAAGGGATGTTTAATTGAAAAGGATGAAATGGGATTGTTAATGCACGTGTCAGGCCTTATAATGAAAACGAAGAGGAGGTAATTGATTTCACGGCGTGTAATGGAGTTTTTTTTTCTTCTTCTTCTCTTCTTCCAGATACGCGTATGTCCGAAGGCAACAATTTTCGGTTCACATGAAAGCTTGTATGTTAGACAAGCCTTGTCATGAGGCACCTGACGATGGCGGTCAGGCACTCAGAACTCGACCGCCTATCACTCCTGAGGCCAGAAATGATCCGGCAGAACAGAGCTCCACCCTCGATATCAGGCGGTCCTCACCGGGCGTTAGTGATGCTGGTGCCGGCTGTGCTCTCCGCGATGGAAGGACTGGTGATCCACTTGGTCTCGTCCACCACGGTGCGGGCGTGGGGCAGCTTGCCCACGTCCCGCGCCCGCACCAGCAGGCGGTGGCACGTCTTCAGGACACGCACGGCGTCATCGTGGGGGATGGTCGTGAAGCTCCGCCCGTTCACCTCCAAGATCTGGTCTCCCACCTGCGGGAAGGGAGAGTGGATGGTGATAGATACACTGACACACACACACACACACGTGTCAGTTTTACATACACAGCTTTAAGAACACTCTTGATGTTCTTATACAGAGCGTGTGACAGGCCTGTGCTTGGCAAGGACGTCTCAGTATTCAGGACTGTGGTGCTGCATACAAACTCAAATGTCCAGACAAGCAGTTGACTCAGACACTAGCTGACCAAACACACCACACGGTCATTGGCCTAATCAAACACAAACAACTGAAATGATTACATCAGTGGTGAAAGAGGTGCCATTTATAATCAACATTATTCATAAACCACACATCTATGACCACAAGACTGAAGGGCACCAATCAATAGTTATTATCCGGCACCAGCCAACTGGACAAACATAACAACCCACAGACAATGGTTATTGCTAATCGATGTTTGTTCTTAGTTTTAATGCTTTTTTTCGGGTGCAGTGAGTTGTTTGAGTCTAACCTTACGACAATGGAAAGCTCATCAACTCAAATCAAATTGACATAATTGATGAAGTAGCCTTGATGACAGTTGATGACGACACTGTGTTTTTATCGATCCCCTTGTAGTGTTAAAGATGGTCTATTTGCAGTGAAGATGGGGTATAAAAGAAGAAATAAAGAGAGAGAGTCGAGGAAGTTGCTGAGTTGCAGAAGAGGCACAATAGCCTCTTCCACTTGGCCAATGCACCCCTATCACTGGCCTATTCTCTTTAGAGGGAAGGAAGTACAGGAGAAATTAGTTATCGACTTCCTTCCCCCTCCCTCCTTACACCAGTACATTTATGTGCAGTAGAATCAGCTTGAGTGAAGCTCATTACTCATGTGTGTGTGTGTGCGTGTGAGAGAGACTAATTTATACCCCAGTGCCGCCTACAGCTCAGTCAGGGGAGGGGCAGGAGGAAAGACAGGGTCTGTAAACTCATCTACGTTCCCCGCCCTGAGTCACCTAATCATGAGAGAGACCGCCGGAAACACTAGGCAGTTGTTTTATCGTAGCTCAACTGCCAGTCGACGTTGTGATTTACAAGTAATGTGCCACCAATCATTTGGGATGAAGTGTGAAATGAAAGGATCGGGTCTGGCCAGAAGATGAGAGATGGTCCAAATACACTGTGTGCTTGTCCTGGCTCAGTGAGAGGGCAGGCTGATGCTGGAGTCAGGGAGAAGTGTCTGGGTGTTCTGGGAAAAGAGGGTCTGGATAATGGATAGGTAGAGCAGAATGTGCAATCTCGCCAAGAGTGAGTTCGCTAAATGATTCGGTGTTATTCTAACACAGGGTTTATTTCATCTCCTGCCAAACCCGGACCAGACCGGCTCTCCCCCGGATTGCAAGCGACTGGCACATCTGTGGGCTGGCTGGTTAAAAGGCCGGGCAGGAAAGGTTTGTTGATCCTCAGGTGGAGTGACACTAATTAAAGTGTGCGTCTGGAAGCGCCAGGACTCGCAGATGGGACGGGACGCAGGGCCAATCCGTCAAGGCGCAACAACAGCTGGGTCTTGATTTGCAGAGGGCTCTCGTGAAGGGGTGGAAACCTGCCAATGTCTGGATCTCCGAGTTAAAACGACTGACATGTCTTTGAGAGGGGTAAACCCTTTTTCTGGAGGACGGTACATTATCGTTGGAGGAACAGTTTTAGGGAGACATTTTATTCCCACTTTAGGAGAAGAAGTATCAAATCAGATAGTATTAGATACAGTATCAAATTGGCTGTAGGAGTATTTCTATCGGTGATATATTAGCAATCCTGTTCTATGGACTAAGAGTATGTGTCTTTCTACACTACCAAAGCCCTTGTTGCATGTGCCATCTGCACAGGTGCCCATTTTACCTCAAATAACTTTCTTTCCAGAAACTGTTTAATATTTCATTTATGCATCAGTGCAAATGCGACAAATTTCAGAATTGTTGACAGCATTGCAAAAAAAATGAATGAAAAAAAGACCCATTCTCTCTCTATAACTAGACCAAAAATCCCAGAAAAATCTGTGAAATATTAATCTGCTCGGATGGTGTGGAGAATAAAACAGAGTCGTTTCCTGTCTGGATGTTTACCGCAGGAGGAAACTGACAGGACCCAAGGCTGAGGAGGGGTTGGACAAGTAGAGAACAAGAGCGAATGCACAGCCGATGAGAGAGGGAGAGGAAGCAGAAGGGATCATGAGATGGCGAGAGGGACAGAGATTGTCTTCTTGGGTAAACAAACAGCCTCTTTACCTGCCCGTCGCTCCTGGTCTAATGATAAAATCGCTCAGTCTGCCTTGGAAAGACATCAACAACACATCTGAGAAGGTCGAGGTAGCGGGAAGAAAATATCACTTCATTTCCACATTTACTGTCATTCCATTCTGCATATTTTCTCCACTTTTCATCTTGGCGTCCTTTATACAGTATCCCTGACGAGTGATGCGTGGATATTTGAAAATGTGTCTACTGCGACCATTCTGTGTGTGCACGTATGCGTGCGTGAGTATGTGTGTGCGAGCGAGTGTGTGTGTGTGTGTGCGTCTCTTGCGTTGTTGACGACCTGACTTATAGTGTGTATCGTTGGCCCTGGAGCCCTAACAATGGGCTGATAGCTTCCCTGGCCTTCCTCCCCATACCCCTGACTGCACAGCCAGCTGGAGAGCAGAGAGGCATCCTTCATCTTGCTGTCAAAGAAAGGCTGCCAAAATGTCAAGCGCCAGCTCAATCTTTGAAGAGAACACGGTTGAATTTAGCAGATTTGAAAAAAAGCCATTTTCCCATTGACCTGGAGGTGACATGTCTGGCAGAAGGAGATTTGGTAGAAAAAATTAAATAATAAGAATAGAATTAAATAAAATATGTTTCCCTCAAGCATTGTTTAGGAAATAATTACATGTGCACTCGTACAGCAATCCTATCAGTGTATACTGTATGCGTGTTGAGACATTAGGTGATGAGTAGAGGCTTGACAACCCAGCTACAGTAGCAGGGGTTAGCCAAGTTAGCTGTGTTAGCCAGGTTAAACAGCTAGCAGCTAGGGTTAGTTGTATTAGACAGCTAACAGCAGGGGGTTAGCTTGATTAGCACTGTTAGTCAAGTTATCCAGGTACCTTCAGCGCCCCCGCATCTGCTGCTGATCCAGGGTCCACTCCAGTGATGTAGATGCCTAGGCCATACTCAGCCCCTCCTCGGATCATCAGGCCCAGAGAACGCCCGTCATCCAGGTTCAGGCTCACCTATGGGGACAACAAACACACATTGGTGAACACACATTCAGTACACACACGCACACACAATTGTTGGATTTGCTCATCATCTATTTTAACCACGGTGAGTACGTAATGATCAAAAGCCCTAATGGAATCCACAGTCTGGGCTACAAAGTCTAACTCAGGAAGCTGGAATCGACAAGCTTTGCAGAGCTTTATACACACTTCAGTCATTCCAAGAAGCCATTGTTGTACAAACAGCTTAGCGAGTACCTACCAAAGCTCGCCATAGCACACCCATGCTATATAAATGACTATGCTTACTATGTATTGAGGTTTACATTTACATTTACATTTAGTCATTTAGCAGACGCTCTTATCCAGAGCGACTTACAGTAAGTACAGGGAAATCTTTTCCCGAAGCAAGTAGGGTGAAGTGCCTTGCCCAAGGACAACTAGCCCCATGGATTACTAGCCCGATTCCCTCACCGCTCAGCCACCTGACTCCCCTTCAGGTGAAAGATCAATAATTCCCACCGCAGCATAAAAACCCAAAGAGAGGAGTCCTAAACATAAAGATGGCAAGCCAATAACTCTGATTCATGTCCAATGGCTCTGCCTAAAGTGAACCAACATATCATACTCTTGGCAGAGGTAGTCTGTCTTCTGTGGCAATACCTATTCGCTGGATGGCACCCTACAGTAAAGCCACTAAACATCCTCCTTTTAAATTGTCTCAGGTCATCCCATCTCATCCATATACAAGGGAGAAACGAGCACTTAGCAGTTTTGAGGAGAATTATTATTGAAATCTATTTGGAATCGATTCCGAATGTTTATTTTGTGAGCGTGAATCTGAGATTCTGCCGGGCTGCGTTCAGCCCGCCTGCGGCTCCGTGTAAATCTGCTGTGTTGTTCAGAGCCATGTTAGCCAGCCTCTGCATGCTGCATGCCGCTTACGCTGCAGTTCTCAAATCGATGGAGGCGTGGAGGGCAGGCGATGGGGAAAGCACCGGGGCAGGCGGGGAGAGGGGAGGGGGATGGGGTGGGGGAGAGGGGAATGGGGTGGGTGGGTTGTGATGCCAGGAGAATAAGTGGGGTCTGACCTCCATTTCTGTCCCTCCTCCCTCTCTCTTGTTCACATACTGCCTCTGGCTAAAGTTTTCAAACGTTAATATAAAGCCAGAGTCCAACCCACTTGGTTTCAACCGCCGAAGTTGGGTTACCATGGTTTTGTGTCATGTGTGCTCTCAAATCAATGATGGCAGGCCCTGGGGAAGAATGATAACTAACCGTTTCTGTAATGACACTGAATAAACAGAACACAATGGCCTGATCGATCTTCTAATGCTTTCAGTTTGAACAAGGAAGCTCATGGGCAGCGCTCCACCAATTCACGCACACACACACACACACACACACAGACTCCTACATGCACACACACACACGCACACAGACAGACTACACACACACAGACTCCTTACCGTTCTCTCCATGCCCTCCAGTGAGTGTCCTCGTCTCAGGCTGTCTGGCCGTGCCTCCTGGAGGTCACAGGGAGGGGACACGCTTCGTCCCTCGGGGTCCACCCAGGTGTAGATGTGGTTGGTTATGTATCCCCCGGGAATACGGCCCACGGAACACACCGACATGGCCAGCTTCTTACAGCCTTTCAGGACCTGCCGTGGTGGTGGGGGGGGGGGGGGGGGGGGGGGGGACAGACAGGGGGGCGGAAGCAATGCTGTGAAAGGAAGTCGGGTAAAGGACACTACTCTTATGTCGCACACACACATGAACACACATGCACGCACACACACACGCTGGGTTCCACTTTACACTCCTCGTCACCGCGACCATTCAACCACTCATTGTCCTTGCAAGTTCAGCAAAGAATTCAGCCGAGAATACAGCTGTCAGGGCTAGCCGAGTGGCTGCTGATGGAGACCCGCTGTGCCTTGCAGTGAAATCGCGGCCGGCGGTGCCGTCAGAACTTCCATCAATGAGTCCATTGTCTTTGGGCTCACCTATTTAAAAGCCGTTCCGGTGTGTCTCCGCCTACTCGTCGCGCTGCTTTATTAGCTGGGGATGGGAGTCGAGAGATCCAGATTGCAAGCGTCAGAATGACTCACACACTGACGGAGGTAGGACAGAGACACAATGAGGCCTTGTGAAGCCCGCCAGAATGTCTATCCCTGCTCACGCACGCGGGTATGCACACACAGGAATGAGAAGACTTCCGGACACACACACACACACACGTAATTAAGAAAGGGATGTCTCTGGTTCGTAGATGCTTCCGGTATTTGATTTTTCACGGTTGTCTCCATATGGGTGAGACATGTCTTAAAGTAGAACTTATAGTTGTTTGTTCACACAGTAAATGACAACCTGCATTAATTAAATCATTTCTAGCTGACTCTGTAAGAAATGTTTTATCAGTCAGCCTGGCTGTTGAGAGAGGGACTTTGACGGCTGCCGAGAGTTCTGGAAGTGTACGCTCCGCATCCTTTTTGAACGCCTACGTTGCTTTCTCCCTCCCTCCCTCCCTCCCTCCCTCCCTCCCTCCCTCCCTCCCTCCCTCCCTCCCTCCCTCCCTCCCTCCCTCCCTCCCTCCCTCCCTCCCTCTCTCCCTCTCTTTCTCTCTCTCTCTTTCTATGTCTCTCTCTCTCTCTCTCCCTCCCTCCCTCACTCTCCTCTCTCTCTCTCTCTCTCTCTCTCTCTCTCTCTCTCTCTCTCTCTCTCTCTCCCTCTTTCTATGTCTCTCTCTCTCTCTCTCTCCCTCCCTCACTCTCCCTCTCTCTCTCTCTCTCTCTCTCTCTCCCTCTTTCTATGTCTCTCTCTCTCTCTCTCTCTCTCTGTCTCTCTCTCTCCCCCTCCCTCCCTCCCCCCCTCCCTCTGTCTCTCTCTCTCTCTCTCTCGGTCTTTCTCTCTCTATCTATCTCTGTCGTTTCAATTAGGTTCATTAAAGCTACAGAGAGCCGCCCAGTCTTCCCTGAGACTCCGATCGTTGATCTCAAGCTCTGAGGCAATCCTTCACGTAAGGCCAGAGTTTCGCTGTCCGGAAAACACAACTCACCAAGGCTGTCCTCTCACTCGCAATTACACATCACCGGCGTTTTTAACTCCCCCCCCCCCCTCTCGCTTTCCCCTTTCCGTCTGACTCACACCCACACGCACAAACAAACAAACAAATATTGTTTTGACGGACGCGAGCCAGAGTGCTTTAAACCTTTCGTTCTCGCCTCTCCCTCCTCGTTGCAGTGCTGGCGGTGATGTGGCGTTTATGAACGCCTCCCTGCTGTTGATGGATGCGGCGTGTTTGCCTCAGCACTGAGACTGTGATGTGTCATTCCAGTCCAACAGGGCCCATAAATCAGGTTCTGCCAGGTTCTTTATCACCAAACCAAACTAGCTGACACGCCCAAGGTCTGGGCGCTGAGAGAGGACAGGAGCCTATAGTCCCTGGGTCCGGGGCCACACACACACACACACTAACGCGCATTTCGCTTATTCAGTTTTATCGATACTGGTGTATAAAACTGTCATACCTCCCCTGACCTCCGTGGCCCCCTGACATGATCTAAGCCATGATGGATTGACTGCTCCATGTGCCTGGTTATAGGAACAAGGAAGCAGCTTCCTCTCTTCCCCCAGCCTGCCATGAGCAACACGAGACCCAGTCGACTGATGTGAACCCGGGTTACTGAAAACCAGCTGACTTAGCTCACAACGTGTTGGCCCTGACTCCTCTCAGCTTCCGATAATTCCTGTGTTCCACCTCTCAGCCTTGCTCCTGTGCCGCAAGAAACGTTGCAGTCCCAGCAGATGGTTCCAGAACACTAAGTAGACTGTTGGCACACTCAGCAACAGTCCCAAAAGGACTGCAGACCCAGAAACACAATTAAACAAGGAGGAGAAGGGAGGGGAAAAGTAGATCTGGTCCACCCAGGTCTGACAATAACGTGATGGACATCTTAGGCACATCCCTCAGGTCCAAAAGACGCTCAGGATATTCTTCCGCTTGACGGGACTTGAAAGGGGAGTGGTTCGTCAATCTTTCAAGGCTGGATGACAGGAGGATCTTAAAAGCTGTTAACAGTTTCTGAAAGACGCTCTAAGCCCTATCTGAAAAGAAAGGGATGGAAAATATCTCAAGAAGCTAAAATCATGTTTCTAGAATTCATTTGGCAGCATGTAGGACATGGTTAGTGAATGGATTGTCGATTTTATAATCAGCGTGTCTTTATCCGCGGTCCATTCACAGTGTGTTTGCCCAGGATCGTAAATGTTTCAAAGCGGTAACAGACAATCTTAATGATGAGGTGGATGATATCTAGCACCTAACAGTGTTCAATCACGCCTCATTATCGATGTGGATGGGAGATCGAGGGTTGTGTTTACGACAGCGCTTTATAGACCTATACGTTCTCCAAGCCAAGGACCCTCACTCTCCAATTAAATTCTGTTCCTCCTCCATTATATCCGACAGCACATAATAAAACAGACACAGTTTCAAAGATGTGCTTGGAATTTAAAATGGACGCTTCTATCCAATTACAGGCCTAATATCATTTGTTTATACCTCAAATCAATGCTATACCAGTCAACTACCTCATAATACAATGTTGGCCTAGATAAATGTAAAGACGGTATTAACTAGAGTTCTGCTAACACTAAAACAAACAAAAAACCCAGAGTGCTCTATGGTCGAAAAGAATGCCGTCAACCCATTCACTTTGTGCACGATTATATCACCATTGAATTAGATGTTTAGTCAGCGGTAGTTGGCTTTCTATTCTGGGCCTGGTTTGCTGCAGGCTCCAACTCGTACACCGTGGCGAGAGTCAAAGATCAGAGCTGTAACTGGTAGAGAGGAGTGACACTCGAGCGCTATCAGGCTATAAACGTCTCCCGGAGGTGCTCGGCGTACACAGTCAGCGATGGCGTGGGCTGCAGCGGAGCTCTCGCCGGGTCTGCGTGGGGGCAGGATGGAGGGGAGGGATGGATGGACGGATGGACGGCGGTTCGCTGGAGGAGGTGGAGGGCTTTATTTTTACGCTGAAGGAGAGGGGACGAGTGGAGAGGGGGTCGCGTCACGCGTCAGAGGAGGTCGTGCCGGTCGACGGGCGGTAGCCTACAGGGCTCTTACATGGCTCTCTCCCACTTCTGGGCTCTCTCACCTCCATCCTCGCCTCGGCGCTGGCTGGCTGAGCCGCTACGATCTCTGAAATCACTTGATACGGTCACTTCTCTGTTTTGTACCTTAAGATAGCTAAACAGCAACACAGTAAGGTCTGACCGGCATTACTTCTGCTAGGACAGTATTGTACAGAACAGATCACTTCATGTCCTTTGAGCCTTTGACAATATACTTCCCAGTACAAAACTGATCATGTACAGCAGAGGACTGCCGTTTTTAGTTTTGCATGAACAAATCTAGTGTGTGCTGTGTATAGAAATATGAATGTCTACATGGTATTAGCACTGTGTAGGCAGTCTAAAATACAAAGGGGCGTTCCACATGAACTGCGATTATCATTTGAAAGGTAGCTCTGTAAGTATGTGTGTGTGGATGTGAGGGAGAGATTGAGAGAGGGAGAGACACTGTGTGTGTGTGTGTGTGTGTGTGTGTGTGTGTGTGTGTGTGTGTGTGTGTGTGTGTGTGTGTGTGTGTGTGTGTGTGTGTGTGTGTGTGTGTGTGTGTGTGTGTGTGTGTGTGTGTGTGTGAGGCTAAGGTATATTGAGTAAAATTGGCTGTCACCTCAGATCCCCTTTGCCAGCTGCTTCCATCTCTTCCTCCATCTATCACGATGAACACACACCCCATTCCTCTCTCTCTCTCTTTCTCTCTCTCTCTCTCTCTCTCTCTTTCCAGACTGGGACTGGAACACACTCAGCACACTGTGATGTCCGTAGCCTGTTAGAGTGCTTTTTCACTCTAGAGTTTGATTCACCTGGTCCTCCCACACGCCATAATGGTTGTTATCAAGAATATGTACTTTGAAGGATTGAGAGCTATTCAAGGGCAACCTGAAACAGCATGTGAAAACAGTGGTCGCGCCGCAGAAGAAGGACCTTTTTGAAGATGGCAGAAGGGGAAAGGTTGGAACATCTGTAGATTGTAATAACAGCTGCATCAACCGGAACCACTGACCTTTAGCAAAGTGGCTGGAAAGAACCGGGCATCTGCCGATGCAGTAATTGCACCCCGTGTTCCACTGAAGAACCGTGAGCAAGACGCGACAGTGGCGAGACGGAACGGGACAGCAATTTGGGGGACAGGCTAGGCAGCACTCTGTGTCGATTGTTCGGATGATCTCCACTCACGGGGATCCTGAAATTGAGCTGCAGTGATTTCGAACAGGACTGCCGATAGATAACGGAAAATGAAGACTGACACCCACACACTTGTGTGGAATGAGAAGCTCAATCCAAGGGAGAGCAGCACATTCCGATTTCTATTCTTCCAGGCCGATCCTTCTGCGAACGTAGTATTCAAATTTCATGTAAATGAACCCACACACAGTAGTCCACATTCCAAAACACGTCAACATTACCCACATCGCCCGCATTCAAAACACATAAACATGTCCACATTTTGCACCTACGTAATTGAATAATATTTCCGTTCGTGTTCACAGTCAAATATGTCGAAGGGTCCCACAAGTACCCAGGGAACACCGATAACCTCCCCCTCCTGTCCCCTCTGTAGGGGGCATATCTAACGAGGAGGAAACCAGCGCCACGCGCTTACATCATCATCATCCACGCTGGGTCTGCCAAACAACCTGATTACAACAGGATTACAGGAACACAAAAGCACCAGATTACATTACAGCTTTACAAAAGGAGTACGTCCCTGCCAAAAGCAGAAGGCTTTTACAACCCCCCCCCCCCCCCCCCCCCCCCTCCCCCAGTGTAAGATAACATTGTTATCCGCTGTCAAGGTGCAGCAGGTGGACAGATAAGCAATTAGAGAATGAGTGGATGGTTCCCAACCGCAGGCGCCGATGTGACGGCATCTGTAGCAGACGGCCGACCGAGATGGAGCGGTGTATTATGGGAGAAGAAAAGCCCATCATGAGCCGAAGAACCACCCAAAGCACGTGAGGACGTGGTAGCAAGGACCTGCGGTGAGATGTCAAGCTGGTCCAACGATGCCAAAGAAGGCTTCGAGCATTTTTCCGGTTTCCATGCCCGGCAATTAGTGATGTATGTTAAATGGCATCGACAGCTTTGCCATTGTTATTCCACAGCGGTATAATCATACTAACAACGTACCACAATGACCAGTTACAGTGCTAATAGTGTGTCAGACTTTCAGTCATAGCACAGCAGTTGATTACTGTAATTATAACAAAACCTTCTGGCTCTGTGGTGGAGATTGCAGGGTTAACCTGCACCTAAGTCCACCAAGCATCATTCTGCTACCACTTCCAAATCGAGTGGGATCACAGAGTGAAAGAGTTTGACCGGAAGCTTGACCCTCATTATCTGGTTGCGGACTCCGAACAGATGCCACGGAACAATTTCAAGTCCACCGGCATCTCCATTTGAGACACAGATGAATCGGGACAGTTCAATGTTGTGCTCACAAACACTTCCCTGACACCTCCCGTCCGACGTCCTTTCCCATCCCAGTTCTGACAAGAGTAGGGCTGATGTGTTGACGTGTGTCTCTCTGCGGAGAACAGCCGGGGTGATATTCTGAAGTGGGTTGCGGGGTGGGGGTAAGGGGAGGGTTCTGGGCAAGAGGCGCAGTGTACCCTGGGGAAGGTATGGAGAAGACGGGGGAAGCGAGCAGGGAGAGAGAGAGAGAGAGAGACAGAGAGAGAGAGAGAGAGAGAGAGAGAGAGACAGAGAGAGAGAGAGAGAGAGAGAGAGAGAGAGAGAGAGAGAGAGAGAGAGAGAGAGAGAGAGAGAGAGAGAGAGGCGGTAAACTGAGACGAGAAAGAGAAGTCAGAGACAAGGCAGGAAGGAGAAAGGTGGGTGAGAGTCAGTGACAGGCAGGCAGAGGTTTTGACAGAGGTAAGTAGGGCACAGTCACAATGAGCAAAAGAACTGACAGCCCAGTAATGAAGCCAGGGAACACCATTATATCTAGGAATGATGAAGGAAATGCTGGCCCGGGCAGAGACAGAAAACTAATGAAGGATTGAGCTCCCCGTCTACCTGTAATGGGCAACCCAAAAGAAAAAACACAGTTAAGTCCATGTGAACATGCTCATCTGTTAGTCTGCCAGAAATACAAGACCTTCCAGTACATTCCGGATGGTTTGAGTAGACAGAATATACGTCAGAGTAACATATATTGCTGGATTCACCACACACTCTCTCTCTTGCAATATAATCCTTAAATGAGTCGAGAAAGTGCACTTCCTCCAGGGAATGCAGGAAGGACATTTCCAGCATGGAATATAAAGCCTGTTGGATTTGGGCTGGTGGGAGTGATGGTTCCATCCTTCGCATACAGATTTGCATGGCCTGAGTTCTCCAGGAAGGGCCAGATAAATGAGTTTAAGCTCCACAGGCTACTGCATCCCCATTTCCCCCTGTCTGAACACCCCGCTCCCCCTCCCCTAGCCCCCACCACCCGAACACCCCCAAAGCCAGAAAACTGGTCTTTGATGAGGCCAACATTGTAATCCCAACCTGGGCTCCAAACGTAACTGTGGGCTTCACTTGGGAGGCCAACCACGGAGAGTAAACAGCTCTCGCCATGTTTGTTAGGAAGAGCTCATTATTCACACTCCCTGCGTTACGTAACCTCCTCATTCTCTGAGAGGCTTTTGTCATGACTTTTTCTTTTTGTTGGGTTTGGAGAGAAAAAAGCACCTTGGTACATCACAAGGTATAAATAGCGGCGAGTTTGAGGCCTGTTTGAACAGTGCTGTCGTTCCAGCTGATGTACTTCCTCCCCGGAATGAATGGAGTGCAGGAGGAGGAATTAGCTATTCACAGAGCTACAAGGTCTTTCGCACCTCCAGCACATTTATACGCGAGCAAACGTGTGTGTGTGTGTGTGTGTGTGTGTGTGTGAGAATAACACTACAGATCAAAGGCTGTTCAAAATGTCAATGATGTAAACACCTTGGCAGTCTGGTTGACTTGTTGGGGGGCAACAGGACAGAACAAACAAAGTTGACTTCACTTACACGCTTTGTGGTTGTTTCCCCCCCCCCCCCAGCCAGAGGCTGTGTGACAGAGAAATTTCAGGTTTTCTTATACAAGAAAGGGACAGAATTTCAATGAAACACTTTGAGTTGCGCCACTGTAGAAGGCTCCTTGCCGAAGCACATCTTCTGCCAGGTGCTAAACAGGGCCACTTTGAATTAGCACAGACCAGGATGTATTAACCTCTTCTCACCCAGCCTTAAATGCTGCCCGCTTAATTAAAAGCTTTTAATGAATAATTTAGCTCTTGATGAGATGGGGATCTGGACCAATGAATACATGAGAGGCGCTGCCTACACTGGGACTCTGTGGGCCGAGGAAGAATAACACAACTGTGATGTAATCATTGCACGGCACACTCTTGTCCCCTGGATGCTACAGCCAATGTGAGCGTTAATGTTAATGGTATAAAATGCTTGGGAGGAGATATTGAATGAGACAGCGAGAGACTCCATTTTTTTTCCCTCTCTGCGCTATTAAGTACTGCCGAGTCTTGGACCACTGACATTGGCAGCACTTTGAAGGTAAATAGCCTCATCTGAACCTATTCTTAACCTAATGAGACAGACGGGCCAGAAAAGCTCTTTATTCACAAACAGCTAGGTCTATTGTGCAATAACCATCAAGGCCAAACTATTCATCACATTTTACAAATGAATAAAAAAAGAAAAGAAATGCTTTTAAAATGCTGGAAATATTCAAAACAGGGCCCCTTTCATTCTTGGATTACTAAAACGAATGCCCAAAGTACATCTATAAGTACTGTAAGTATTTTTGGTCTTCAGACATAATGACTAACAGGGTTTGTTTTAGTTAGAAATGGCTTCTGTGTGTTTCTGTGTTCGACTCAGTGAAAGTCAATGCCATTGCTACAAAAGCCTGTGTGACAACAAGACAGGTCAAGAGGAAACAGCTGGGCTCCATCCCAACACACCACCTCCAGTATTTTTACATGAATGTGAGGAATGGGTTTCTTTTTCAATGGGGGGACGTTTGACCACTCATAAAATTGGAAAATCATGTGTTCCTCACATTATTGTAAAAATGCTGGAGGTGAGGTGTGGAGGTGGGGTCACTGGTTGGGGGTGGTCAGGCAGGTAGACCCCGCCCCCACCCTCTGCCTGAGATTTCACATCCGTTTTTAATCCTTCTTATTTTGTCAGTTCTCCACTCGCCTGCACTCTACACTTCACATTACTGTTACATAACCATCACAAACTTCCAAATAAATTAAATTAAAAGTTGCCGCACTGCTGGAGACGTCATCTCACAGAAACAGAACTGCAACAGGGCCAAACAGTAGCCTGCCCGTCCAGAAGGTCTAACATAAAGAGTCCATCTGTTCTGACCTAACTTGGAAGATTTGGGTCTTTACTATCTGCACATTCTCTATGACTAGACAAGATCAGATGAGTTCAGAGAGCCGGCGGCCAAATAGCCTTAATCTGTCATCCCGTGGTGTAGAATAAATTAAACATTGATTTTGATGGGATTAAAGCTAGTGCCTCAAACTGTACCACAAGCCACTGTTGAACCATCTTGTTTGGCACAATTCATTTTAAGGACATGGCTCTATGCCTGTCTAAAGACTGGCTCCCACACAAAGTGACTGTTGTCCAAGCTATGCCCCTGGATGTGGCGGTAATATCATGTGTGAGTGCACACTGTGTCCGAGCATGTCAGTATCATCGCAGCCTACAGTGTGTATCAGTTTTGTGGCTGCTGCGACATTGTAACTGAACTGAACATCGTGAGTGTGACATAAGTGTTCGTGACATTGTCCTGGAATGTCTGCGGCTGGGCATAGCAAGAAAGGCACAAACACACACACGCACTAACACACACACACACACACACACACAAGCCTACCTTGACGGCCTCGACATGTGTGACTCTGTCAAACACCATGTCGTTAACTGTCACTATTTGATCACCGACCCTCAGTCCCTCCTTCTCGGCTGACGATCCTGGTTCCACTAAGGACACATAGATTCCCACACCGTGCTCGGCCCCTCCGCGGATACTAAACCCTAAACCCTCTTGGCTCTTGCTGCGCCTCAGGGTCACTTGACGGATCTCTCCGTAGGGATCCTGCATGAGTGCGTAACCGGGATGTTGGGCCAAGGGAGCTGTCCCTTCAGCCGTGGTGCTGAAACTATCAGGACACGCAGCTGGCGATGCGTGGCAAGGCTGCTCATGCGGACTAACAGAGTGCGTCGTGGGAATTGGGACATGATTTGCATTGCCCACTTCAGAAGAGTTTTCTGTGTTATTGCTACTGCTTGCAAGCAGATCCGTCTTTAGGTAGAGCCCCTCAGACGTGTACTGGTCGAACAGTAGCTGGTCTGAACGTGGAATGACCAAACGCAACATGGGCAGTAGTTGACGTTTGTTTGCCGTGTTTAGGATCACTTTCAGAGTTTGAACCAAGTCAAAAACGTTGCGCTTGGCGTGATAAACATTGAGACAATGAATAAACTGCTCCCTCTCAAAGTCGTTGAGCAGTAGGTTGAGAGCGTTGTGGAGCTTCCGAACATTGGCTGAGAGCGCGCGGCCACCCAAGCCTGCCGAGTTCACTGGTGTATTGAGTGAAACGCGCTCCAGATCAGTGCTCATCCTACAACATAACCGAAAACACCACACCACAAATAGTTATATAGCTGCTTCAAACGTATGTTTTCGTTGAATGACTTTTGTTGATTTCTCTCCACTCCAAAAACGCGGCACCACGACGCGAGTCTGGAAGGAAAGTCAAGTGGAACATTGTCATCCTTGCTTGGTTAGTAAAATTATTGATCAAAACTTAACGTCCGTGATATCACAGTTGATTTTCGGCTCGATGCAAGAAGTTTATGTTTCCAAATAAGTCTATTAACCAAGACACCGAAGTCCTCCTTTGCGCGACAAGTTAAACGTGCCGTTTGCCTATTCCTTAAGGTTTTTCTTTCACAAAAAGTATTTAAGTGATCTCAACCAGTCCGTTCTTCACTGTTATGTTACAGTCAACAAAGAAAGTAATGCTCTTTGAAATGGAGATGCAAAAATAATGATAAAATCCTCCGTCGCTCAAGGTTGCCTCCGCTGCGGTGGTGAGGATTTCGCGCTGTTCATTTGCAATGTAAGCGTGGACTTACTCGCTCTCAGTCCAGTACTG
The DNA here is from genome assembly GCF_038355195.1 of Osmerus mordax. Lineage (NCBI taxonomy): Eukaryota > Metazoa > Chordata > Actinopteri > Osmeriformes > Osmeridae > Osmerus > Osmerus mordax. Next base: position 3,792,260 of record NC_090077.1, on the reverse strand, counting down.
AATAGGAAATGACGCAGGTGTGTGTATGTGCTTGCGTTCGTGTATGTGCTTGCGTTCGTGCATGTGCGTGTGATTGTGTTAGTGTGTGCCTGTGTGTTTGTGTGTAAGATAGAGAAAGACAGGGTTGCTTAGAAACACAACGCCGCAAGGCGAGACACCAACCCTGAGGATTATTTCTGACTAGATATTGGTCTCATAGATGAAAAAAGATATAGCCTCAACCTCGCTAGCTACAGTATCAGCAATTTCCAGTATGAGACCAAAGGGCTGTATGATGGACAATTTATCTTAATTTGGCCTGCAAGCCAAGGCCACAACTGATATTTTACTAGGATGAGATGACATTTACTTTGGGGGGCAATGTTTTGGCTTCTTACTGTGATCGTTTGCCTTTATATTTTCACAGAATGTATCCAGGTGTCTGTCAGTGTCTGAAAGACTTACAGTAAAGCGCCCAAAGTAGCATTAGCCAAGTCCCTCCTTAGATATCTCATCAGATCCACTAGCTGCACACCTGAGGCTATTTATAAACACTGCTATATTTAGATGGCTTCATGATGACATCCATAAGCTTCCTTTCTCCTTGACAGCATAATGACTTTCTCAGCTGCATCCCCAGTTCACTCATGTCTGGACAATAAAGTATGCATCTTATGACAACTCTCTCCATTTCTCTTTCACCCTCCCCCCCCCCCCCTCTCTCTCTCTCTCTCTCTCTCTCTCTCTCTCTCTCAACACAACACAGGTAGACAGAAACGTGCCTGTAGTATTTTATTTCAATATCAAATGTTATTGTCTTTTGAGATAACTCAGTCGAATGACCAAAACAGGATACTTCAGCAGAACTTCAGTAGAACTTACTGTACTTACAACTTACTGATAATCGGAATGATAGTAAAGATATACAGTACTAGTACAGTAAAATAAATGGATTATGAATGGAAACAAAGGAAATACACCATAGAAGTGTAATTACATGCGATAACAAATTCAATGCCTCTGCATGGATCCATAATTCTATGGTTACGAGAGTCTTACTGACATAGCAAGAAAAACTTGAAGACAAGACAATTAGGCCTCACCAATGAAACCATTTCAGTGGGATAAAAGTTTGTGTTGAATTAATCAGAGTGGGTGAAGCATAGTTTCTCAAGTGGCAAGAGGAATCCTTCGATGGATGTCTTCAAAGCCACGCACAGATCCTTTACAGACTGCTCTCCCGTGTCTTAGATCCTACACGTCTTTGTAATGAAGCTCCCCAACAGCTCAGTACATGCAGTCTTCCATGTGTGCAAGGACAGGACACAGAAAGAAATGGGTTCCATTTTTAAGGCAAAGTGTCATTTCTGGAAGCATTGGTCGTGATTTTGAAAGATTTGGAAGGTTGTGATCAAAGGTTTTTAGTGTAAAACCTGTTTTTAAACTTCTCAGACCTTCCCATTGCTATGAGAGGGCATGTATTTGTACAGCAAGTCCCAGAAAGTGAAAAACCTGGCTACTGTAGTGCAGAATGGGCTACTTTTGATTAATGGGAGCGCATTTAATACCAGAAAAGTGACTCATGCTTCACCCTGCCAACAAGTAATTACAGTAATATAACAGGAATCAATGGACCTCCAACACTTACGGTGCTCTGAAAATTAAGGTTAGAAGACATTTTTCGGGAACTTTGTCATGAGGATCCTATAATGGGTGGTTTCACATCCATGTCACATACAAACAGACCGAACCTAATTAAATGCTATCAAATAACAGGAAATGGCAATTTCTTAACGGAATCACAGCATACGTTTTTCAGTAAAAGGTTTTATAGTGTAATATTCTCCCATTTTCGGTCGAAAAGGTATGTAAAATAGACAAGCCACAGGAAAAAGATCAAACTCTTTAAGTTATGCTGCTCTTGTGTTTCACGATCATTGTTGATGACTACATTCATCCTGTCAGATAATGCAGCTCATAATGGATTCCTTTTTCCTGGTCGAGGTTTAGTCCCAGGCAGAGCAGAGGGAAGGTGGGCGTGGGTCCTACACAGAGGAGCGCACTGATAATTAAAGGCCTCTGTTTCGTAATCCATCTGAATGGAGCTCTTAGTCTGTCCACCTAGCCTTCTTTGTTCTTTTTTTTTACAGCACATCTCTCGTTTGTGACGACAGCTAAAAGTGCCTGACATTTCTCGCTCTCGGCAATTAAAACACAGGGCCACTGCGCTGAGGAAGCCAGACTCCTCTGCTCAGCTACACACTTTAACAGTCACCGACTTGGACTGCTGTTTTAATGCCAGTCCACAGTCCAGATGCACACACTTTAAGACCCTAAATGTTATAACTTCAGGTTCATTACTATTTCAATTGAGCACTCAAACTAATCGGACTGTGATGGACTCAGGGAACAGCTATGGTCCTCTTTAGTATTACATAATCCTTTATTTTATGGGAAGTGTAACTTCCCCCCAAAAAAAGAAAAGATTTGTCAGCTACCACCCACCTGTCTTAATTAACCACCGCCGCAAAGGGAGAAGTGACACTATAAAATAACACTATAACAGTCCCGCTTACATGAATTCACAGCAGATGGTAGGATCGGTTAAAAGGATGCACCGTTTTAAATGGCTTGCAGCATGCAGAGCCAGATTCTAGCTTGCAGCATTCCCTGCCTCTATTCCCTTAGAGATAACCGAAAATGTCAGAGTCTACTGTACGACACACAAGGCCTCACGTTAACTCTTTAGCTCCCATACAGACACAGTCATACCTTACATGAAATATGACACACAGTGTGGAAAAAAAAGTTTGTATTTGAGAGAACAAAAAGGTCTGTTGAGGTGTAACAATGCATTGATGTTTTAAAGCGTTTTTTGTAAATGTACAGCAGGCAAGTGTCTGTCCATAGTGGCTCTTACGTCATGCCGCTCTCATGGTTGAGGGCTCTCGTTATCTCTGTAGGCAAAGCAACTAGGGAAGATGCCAATTTTTCCAGCGCTGTGTCCCTCCAGCCACTCCTCATTGACTGTCACACAAAGTGAGAGAAGAAGAGAGAGGAGAAAGAGCAATAAGGGACTCCTCACCTCAAACGAAAAGACGACTATGTTTTTTTTGTCATTTATTTTTGTTGTTGTCAAAGGAGCTGCAGGCTAAATTGTAAACATTCACGGTGGTTTGTGTCAAATCGAGCCAACCATTCTTCCTTTACCTTGACTGAGAATGTCAATCGTGTCTCCCTCGCTAAACTCCAAGTCCTCGGATCCCTCTGCTGTGTAGTCATACAGCGCCACCATCTGGTAGAGAATGGTCCTGCTGGCCAGAGGGTCCTCAGTCTGACATCAAAAAGACGGAAACTTGCTTTTACTCATCAGCGGACAACAACAAATCAAATCCAAGCTTGCATCAATTGAGTGTTCCATTAGGACTAGGTCAGATGGAACTGTGTGTGTGTGTTTTAGTCCATGGTGCACGGCGTCCTCGTCTAACCTGACACCACAGGGTTGCTCTGCCTGCCTCGGCCCCCTCCAGCAGGTCCTTCAGCCCCTCCCCATCCAGGGGCCTCAGGATCTGGGTGCCATGCTGTCTGTGTCTGGAGGCGGAGGGAGAGAAGAATGGAGAGGGAGGAGGGAAAGAAGGAGATGGGAGGGGGAAAGCGAGGTGGAGGTGTGGTGGTGATGGTGGTGGGGGGGAGGTGTTGTCCGGCAGATTGCGAGAAAGAGGACCCAGAGAAGAGAAGGGATATTTTTAGTATTGCAGAGGCACTTGTGAACATTCAAGGTGACAGAAATGGGTTGTCAGGTCTGCAGTTACCTCAGGCGCAAGAGGGAGGCTGGCTGGCCCAATTTATGAGCGATTCGCCTCTGTAGTTCACCGTGCGATGTGTCCAATGGAACGGTCAGAGCGACAGTGTATCTGTAATGCACCTTCACCACCACAGTCGCTGCCTCTTCTCTCTCGGGTGAACCCGGATCCTGGACAAGACATGTCAGTTATCCCCCCTGAAGACTAGCGTTGTGACATAGTGTTACCCTAGGTCTCTTTAGTGACTCACTAAAAAACATGACTGGCTGCTCATGGTTCTTTGAGAATACAGGATGAAGAGCACAGTAGAACTCCTGAGGAACTCGCTAGACTCTCTAGAATACTCTCTCTAAGATCTCCAGTAATCTGTCAGCATTATTATTGGAACAGGAAGCAAGCATCACAGAGGAAGTCCATTATACCTTGGCACCTGCATTGAAGAAGAATATAAAAACAGGCTTTTTCTTTCTCATAGAAAAGCGCTTGTTTATTTAATTATTATTTTGACATGCTGAAGTACAAAAGCTAGTCTCAACTCGTTAGGGACTTATTTGATCTATGTATCTACCTCCTGGCTTTTTCGTCGTCCCCTGAGGTCAGAATTGACTTAATCAGGACACAAACATAAAATGCAGATTCTTGCTAAGCATTTCCGTCGTTGGGTTCAGTGGCCTTCTATACTTAGAATACTCCAGAGTGAACAACAATTCACTGACATGTCAAGTCCAACTAGGGACAAGGATTTCATCATCAAATTTAGTTGAATGCAGTCGGTTAAATTCAATTCAGGCACACATACTGTGTAGCCCAGAGGGTTTGTGCTCACCTGCTCTGTGGGGCTCTCGGCTGGGGGTGAGGGCGTGGCAGGCTCAGCCGAGGGCACGGTGGCATGGACGTAGAAGGGAGGTGGAGACTTAGTGACTGGCTGAGCTGGGGGGCAAACAGACGATAAAACAGGCAAATCAGGTTTTTCCTAGCGAGTTAAAACCATGTGACGGACGTGTTCGAACGATGCCAGTCGCTATAGCAATTTGCAGTTGAAGACGTAGGTTGGCTCCATCGACTTGGCCAGCAAGGGTTGGATGAGGTGAGCCTACCCTGAGTAGGTGCGACGGAGGTGGGCGGCATCTGTGGGCGAGAGGGTGGCTTGAGGCCTGGTGGGAGTGGGATCCCACTGGGGATTTTCTGTGGAGGACACAGAGAAGGTACCGTAGTCAAGGTAACAGATTCCTCTCAACACATTCAGCAGTCACTAAATGGCTATTCTTCTAGCGACACTGCCTCTGTATCAAACAACTTTCTTAACATTCACTTGATTTAGGGAATTTAAGCAGGTATAACTTGACTACAATTTTAATTCTGTAACTTTTTTCCTGACACTACATTGTTTCTGTAAATCCCAAAGAGCAACAAAAAAAAAAGGCCCAAAGCCAGTTCAGCACAAATTTGAAAATTGTACAATGACATAATTGACCTGATTAAAACGTCAAGAACCTCTATCAGTATGTAGTTCCACCTCTATGAACCTTGCCATTGTGACATTGCATGGTGATGGAAAAAAAAGAACATTACATTTTTCTTCTTTTTGCTTTTTGACTTTTTGACATCTACTGGTTCTAGCAAGGCCCTGGGGAGAAGTCCTTTCTGTAGGATGAAGAAAGCAAGATAATCCTGGTGTCAACTCTCGAGGGCACACACACACACGCTCACAGACAATCTGCCATCATGAAATCAATACACAAATCAATACCTCATAAGAGCAAAAAGATGGACCAGTAGACTTCGCTCACCTGTCCGTCAAATATGACAGTGGCCATGCCCTCCCTGTCCACATCAGTGAACATGAAGACCAGCGCCCCCGCAGGCACGGTCAGCAGGCCTGGTCCGCTGCCCACACAAGGAGCGCTCACACGCATGTAGTGAGAATCTCTGGGGGGCATGACAGACGCCATCACTTATCAACTTGGCTTTCAGTCAAGGAAACACTGCTAAAATAAAGATGCGCTGCGGAGATGAATTCGCCAGCTTGTCATCGACTATGGACAAAAACACAAGAAGCTAAAATCTCTGTCGAGTTGGAGGAAAGTTCAATGAAAACTCTTACGTACTGTGCTCCCTCTACCTTGGGCTCGTAGTATCCAGGTTTCTGAAGGAGGACAGTTACAGTCAGAAGCACACGTTCATATGAATGTTTTGTACAGGTTTGTGTCATTCCCTCATCCATACCTGCATTCTGAGCGGCTCGAAACCGCCAAAGTCATCATTGGGGATCATGGAGACGATGACCTGAGGGAACAGGAATAACAACATTCTTTGAGTGTCCTCTCCAATGCAACATGTATATCTTTGGTTGTGTTGATGCAGTGCACGGCTACTATACCTTGGGTTTACCCAGGAAGTCTCTCTCTTTTAGCTGCTCAATGTCCTGTTTCCTGGGACGGAACACATCTCCCTCGGGCACCAGGAGGGGCGGTGGCACCTCTTTCCTCTGGTGGCGGGGGCACGGCAAATGTCAGTATTCATCTAACAGCAGGAGTGTTTACATAGCTCCATCTCACGTGAGTGAACCTATATAAACGCCCAACCCCCCCAAAAATGAACACTCCTGGGTTTTTAAATGTACCGTGGTGGCACAGACACTCTGGCTATCGGGACTGAAGCCATGGTACGGTTCAGTGCACAACATGTATGTTAAAGAGTTCTTGGTTCCTGCTACTTACAGACACCCCCTCCAGGGCTGTTTCCACATTGCTCCCTTTGCCCTCTCCTTTTTCCTGCGAGGCTGAGACGAGAATGTCCCTGGCTTTGTACCACTGTCCCATCCTGCAGTGGACAGCTGCTGCATTATATAAAACCTGCCCAACCAGAAAGACATTCCATATGTACTCTATGTTCATCAACCTTCCACGTGTCAGAGGTTTTGCAAGACATGAACAAGAAAAGGTTTGCGTTGGCATGAAACCTAAATATGAAGATTAGTTTTTTTGGAAGAGACATCACAGAAATTACAGGTTGTTCATTGTCAGTATCCAGCAGAGCATTCTCATGTCAAACACGGTCAAAGAAAATGTTCCTTCTTTTGCAGGTGTTACACAACACACAAATGTTCAAGGAATCTGTGATATGACTTTGCTATGACTGGCATTTCATGTTGCATAACCTGCAAAATATTCTGTCTCTGAATGATTCTTTGTCAGAGGGACCTTCCCAGGTGTACGGTATCATATCTGTTTGACTGCACAATGGAGGCGATGACGCAATGGAAGTTGAGTATAATCTCATCTGTTTCTCAGATGTGACACAATGAGATGCCATAGGGAAGTCATGGGGACTGTAATTTACTGTGAACAAAGAGTGACACAGCATGGGCTGTGATGCAACTCTGACCTGCCAGCTGTAGAGCTTGTAGCGCAGACCCAGCTGCCTGTAGTCGATCACTAGATTCTCTCGCATGTGCTTCTGAGCCCAGATACAGTCAGTCAGAGCTTCCTCGAGCCTGAAGGAAAGAGAGAGAGACAGAGAGAGAGACAGAGAGAGAGAGAGAGAGAGAGAGAGAGAGAGAGAGAGAGAGAGAGAGAGAGAGAGAGAGAGAGAGAACGAGAGAGAGAGAGAGGGAGAGAGAGAAAGAAAGAAAGAAAGATTATCTACTAAAATCAAGACTTTACTGGCCAAATGAACAATGCATCTGTTACATTTACATTTAGTCATTTAGTCACAGTAAGTACAGGGACATTCTCCCTGAAGCAAGTAGGGTGAAGTGCCTTGCCCAAGGACACAATGTCATTCGAATCGAACCGGCAACCTTCTGATTATAGGACGACTCCCTACCCGCTCAGCCATCTGACTCCCCTCTGTTAGCTAATCATACATTAAATCAAACAAAATTGACAAAACGGTTCAAAGAAGGAAAGGCACAAGGGAGTTTATGGTTTGAAATGTCTCACCTGTTTGTCTGCATGTGAGCGGCAGCTCTCTGGAAAAACCCGACAGCAAGTCTCTCATCCTTAGCTATGGTCTGGTCCAGAGCCTGGACACATCACATCAAACACGTTGAAAGAAAAACATGCAAACACCACACACACAAACATAGACACACACACACACAGTACCTTGATAGCAGGTTCAAGCTGTCCCAGCGCGAGGTGAACCGAGGCGGTAGTGAACAGTATCCGTGAGGGGGGGTCAGTGATCTGGTTGAGCTTGGCCAGGGCCCCCTGCCAGTCCCTGTTATCCACGGCCTTCACAGCCTCATCCCAGAGACCAAGCAGCTCTGTGTATAACATGTTCCTAGGGAAGCACCAGCACAAGGGGAAAGAGAGCAGACTTACTGCACAGGTAGCAGGTTTACTTTACATTTTGTTTTTACTTCCCAGGCATCTCTGCATACAGAACAACACCCTGGATACATGAGGAGAACAGGTGTGTTACATTGTAAGACATGCTGTGAACAATATTCAATTACTATGAATGATGACATGAAGAATACTATGTATAACAAGAATAACTTGATTTGATCAGATTATAAATGGACAAAACCAACATATGGTAAGTAGATAACAGATCATATAAAATGCGTCGTAAATAACATTTAAGAGACACAGTAAATAATTGTGCAACTTACAAGTTCAAGTTCCTCCACACAACTTGTCAAAGAAAAGTTGAATGACTTAGAACCAGGTAGCCTTGATCACCTCGGTGCACTAACAGGGAAATTATGGCACTGGCTCTACCTGCAAGTCGTAAAGACAGGTGGAGTCTCCACCCCCCTTTACAAGGAAGTCCTTCTTCCACATTCCCCAGACTGGGATGGGGGAGGGAAGCAAACAGAGGCCAGGAGTCGACGACGACAGCACGTACTCAGTGCCGTCACAAGAGCGGATTGACCGTACTTGCCAAGCCTGTATTGGAGGCTACAGGTTACACCCACTGAGGTTCATGTTACAGCACAGCCCAGTCGTGATTCACTTATGGGAATGTCTGGGAAACGCTTATCAGTTATGAAATAAGTCGTTCAGATTGACCTTTAATACTTTCGAGGAGGAAAAGGGAAAAATTAAGTCACGTGTGTTTGACCCTCCTATTGTGTTCAGGTCACATTTGACCCATTTCGAAGTTTAAATGCATGAAAAACACCTTACATTTTTTCTTATCAAAACAAGGCTTCATCAATGCCTCCACAGTGGTCTTCTGAATACAATCAAACACAATTTGATCAGTTTTCTTTTTTTTAAATACCTATAAAAAAATAAGTTACATCTGTAGTAATTCTGTGTGGTTTAAGCAGGGAAATAACAGTAAATGTTGCAAAATCATCAAAAATAACTAAAAGGTCAACAACACATAAATACTATGAATAAAAACCTACAATAATAGTATATTAATATTCTTTAAAAGTATTCAAATTATGCTTCATGCCACTGAATCGCATTGACTTAAATTCAATTGTAGCATGCAGCAAATACTATGATCCCAAACACACACACACACACACACATCCTACTCTCTCTTTCACTCACATCTAATATGTTGACAACTGCGAGCAAAGGATATCTTAACGCCTATAGAAAGATCCTTAGTGACATGACCAACACTGAGGGAAAAGTAGTGTTTGTGAATAGTCGGAGGGAGATTGCCACATTGCCATTGCCACATAACCACATTCCATTTCAATGCTTACCTGGTGTACCTTCCTGGGGTATACAAATCAAACAATGAGGCCACTGTTTTTGGAATTACATTATCATTACCCTCTTTTCATGGTCTTATAAATCATTTCCCTGTTCTGTACATCATAACCAAATAAAAAAGATAAATGGTGCCTTTTTTGTACATAAAACGTGCACATTGTAAATTCAATATAATCTAAGGGACTTCAAAAATTCTAAGTAATACAGTATATATTTAACGATGGATATGGATGGCTAATTTGTTACTTGGCAGATAAAACATTTCATTGGATGATATTTTTTGCTTTAATTCAATGCTTGTCAATGTATTCAAACACGGGTCAAATTTGACCTGCGAACACCAAAGGTGTTAACACTTTTTGAACACAATAGGAGGGTTAATGTTTAAAGATTCCAATAAATACCACCATGTGCCATATGTGTTTCTTTATAGATTATTTTTCTAAATAACTAAAATGACATGATGCCATACATTTTTACAAATAGCCCATAACACTAATACCACATCAAGGCTTTCACGTGCTTCATTAGAGCCCCACACTTTTAGTTCAATTGGTCCACCATTCCAGCCTAACCATTCTGCATGATTTTTTCTTCACTATTGATTTATTTAGTAAAAAGTAGTTAGTTGAATGTACAACTTCAGATTGCACTGTCAAAACTTGATGTGAATGTTTATAGACTGAAATGCGGATCAGGTCCAACTGCAGAACACAGCTTCCAATAAAGTAATTTTCGTGAACTTCCCGTAGCCTACATCCTCCGGTTCGGCTGGTGGCAGCAAACCGCTCTTAAGCACAGCTGTTCAGACGGTCACGAAGAAATTGGGAATCGCCATTGTTTCTCAGATTTACAGAAGTTTATTTGCACACTGTTACTGTAACCAAGTTAACGTTAGGCTGTGCTGAGTGTGTAGGTATCAGTACTTGTCATGCCCACTGCAGACGCAGTACCATATAACTAAAAGTCATGTGATTATGGACTTACTCATATGACACTTCAACGTCATGTTTTAAATCAGTGGAAGGCTGGCTGGCATAAAATAACATATTTAAAATGGCAAGGCAAATGTTTGGATTCATTGCCTTGCTCTGTCTCTACGCTGTGACACAGGGACTTCCAAGCAGGCATATTCAGGTAGGTGGTTCTCTACGGTACTTTTCTTAATCGAAGTCAGATAATCTTGTGTTTTTGTTTGCCACTGCTGTTGTTGAACATCGTTGGAGCATATTAATGAAAGACATGGGGGCATGTCTTTTGTGTGGTACACAAATTTTACATCTACTAAACCCCAGAACTGGATTCATAAATCACCTCAGCCAAATTGTGTCTACAAGGCCATGTTTAACATGTTCTAACAAATGATAATTTCCCCTTTTTTTGCCTGCTTCCTGCTCAATCCCAGACCAAGCACCATGAACCCAACAAGGATCAACCTCAGTTTAAAGAAAAGTATTTCACTCAAATATTGGACCACTTCAACTTTAACAGCATGGGCAATGGCACCTACGACCAGAGATACCTCATAACAGGTGAAATGTCCTACAAATAACAAACACATTATCATATCAATTCCGATTACAAGTGGATGCCCACTTTTGACTAGACGTGTCTACATAGATCAGTACTGGAAACGAGGCTACGGACCCATCTTTTTCTACACTGGCAACGAGGGAGACATCTGGGAGTTTGCCCTGAACTCTGGCTTCATCACTGAGCTCGCTGCTGACCAGAAGGCCCTGGTCATATTTGCTGAGCACGTAAGAATAAACCTCCATATTGTCACATGTCAATGTTTGTGACCACTACTGGGAGAGGCTCCTGCTCGTGTCACAGAATACCAATGAATCAGGAAGTCACTACCGTTAATACAACCAGCAGTTATACCATGCCTCATAAACATTTTAGACTAACGCTGCATCTTTGACCGTGTAGAGGTACTATGGGAAGTCTCTCCCGTTTGGCCAAGACTCCTTCAGCATTCCAGAGGTGGGCTTGCTGACGGTGGAGCAGGCTCTCGCCGACTTCGCTGTGATGATCACGGCGCTGAAGCCTCAGCTAGGAGCCTCAGAATGCCCCGTCATTGTCTTTGGTGGCAGGTAACAGCTGTCATATGAAACCACACTGCACATAATGTCAGTTGATCTTTCACTGTTTGGAAATGTAACAAAGAAAAGCACTGGATGGCTTAAATTTCCACTTTCCTTTTTGAATTAACCCAGGCTCCAGACGAATTCAAAGCGTTCCTCTGCCGTTTGATAAAATCATAATTATTTGGGCCAAATTCAATTAGAAGGGGAAAAGCTTTCCTACAGGCATCCAATTAATTACAAAATTATTCCCTATCTTTGTTATTCCAGTCGAGCTGTGATAAGGCTTTTTCTATCAAACCAAGGTTGTCTCCTGTCTATCCTACAGCTATGGGGGAATGCTGTCGGTGTACATGAGACTGAGGTATCCAAACATTGTGGCCGGTGCTTTGGCCGCCAGTGCCCCCATACTGTCCACCGCAGGAATGGGAGACTCCAGACAGTTTTTCCAGGATGTTACACACGTATGTTCACAATGACAAATGCATGTGATGTTTTTTGAATCAGAATCGTATTTAGTCACATGATGGTTATACTTGAAAAATGACATTGTATACACAAGTTGAAGTGTTCTGTTTTGACATTGGGTCATTGTTCTTGTTTAGGATTTTGAGAGTTATGCACCCGAGTGCAGGGATGCCGTTAGAGGGGCCTTCCAGAAACTGCAGGATTTATCTGAAGTGGAAGGTAAAGTAAGCAGTAAGCAGGGATGAAATCCATATTTTGAGCATTGTAATAAATCTCTTTGTTTTGGATGCCCTGTTTGTCCTTCTCCAGATTATAGCCGAATCCAGGCTGCCTTTTCACTGTGCAAACCTCCATCTTCCCAGAAGGACATCCACCAGCTGAACGGCCTTCTGAGGAACGCATTCACCCTCATGGCCATGCTGGATTACCCCTACAGCACCCACTTCATGGGGAACATGCCTGCCAACCCTGTCAAAGTACTGCTTCTCTGCTCCGCTCTCCTCAGTTTAGAATGTAGTTCGATCCTAGATCTTATCGATTTGAGGAAAAACGGAATGGATGGATCATGTGTGTTTGCAGGTGGGCTGTGATATCATGCTGAGCGGAGCTGATTTACTGCAAGCCCTCAGAGACACTGCAGGTACTTAACGAATTCTTAGGTTCCTAACAAGGTAGCTGACCGGGTTATTTTCTGGTGCACGTTATGCCAGCATACACCAGAGGGCGCTCTTTCAAAATACATAAACAACTCCCAAGGGAAAGAGTCCACGCTCACGGTGGATTTGATGCCCGCTATGGCAACCAGTCACACATTTCCACATGAAGTATCATGCTGCAAGCTGCTGTAACAGTGTAAACAGCCTGCTATTGGTGTTGATTCCCCCCCCAGGCATCGTGTATAACTCTACAGGGATTCTGAAGTGCTTTGACCTCTACAGCCTGTATGTGGAGTGTGCTGATCCAACCGGCTGTGGCCTGGGCTTCAACAGCCTGGCCTGGGACTACCAGGTGCAGAACAACTTCCCTACACTTGTTTTCTCTCACTGTCCAGTACTGTAGCTATGGTCAGGTCAGGAAGCGTGGTGTTTGTTGTGACGTAAGAGGGACACGACCGACTCTTTTATCCCCCATCAGGCCTGCACTGAGATTGAGCTGTGCTTCGAGAGCAACAACGTCACTGACATGTTCCCACCCATGCCCTTCACGGAGGCGCACAGGGAGCAGTACTGCTCCAAGCGCTGGGGGGTTATTCCTCGCCCCGGCTGGCTCAAGACCCAGTTCTGGGGGAGCGGTAAGCTTAGGACTCGGGCGTCTGATTATCTGTCCATCCACTTAGTTCCGGAGGGATTGTGTTCTCACCATCTGATAAGGCTCGCCACCATAGCCCATTCTCCTTGTATCGGTAGTGACGGCTTTACGGAACGTCCTCGAGTCTGATTCGCTCGTCTCGTCCCCTTGCAGCTCTGTCCTCGGCCAGCAACATCATCTTCTCCAACGGTGACCTCGATCCCTGGGCCAACGGAGGAGTAAGATCAACACGCAGCCTGAGCTAATACGGCCTCAGAGAAGCATGGCGGCCCGTGATTGTGTTCGTGCGCACGTTTGTATTTACATGCACGTTCTGTGTCCTAGGTGAGGAAGTCCTTGAGCTCATCGCTGGTAGCCATCAACATATCCGAGGGAGCTCACCATCTAGACCTGAGGTAAAGGCACTCGATTCATGCAGTATAGACACAGCTAGGTGTTTGTAGTGTGACACTATGATGACACCACAGTGACAATTCTATGTTGTTACTGTTTTAACAGAAGTTCCAATGACGCTGACCCTCTGTCAGTGATTACCGCTAGGAAGACAGAGGCAGATACCATCTCTCAGTGGGTGAAGATGGAGAGACGTAGATCAAAGTGAAACCCCATCTTGAATTTTAATGATCATCACAACAGTTGTGAAATGTTGTTCAATAAAGTATTTTATTAATCTCCACATTTTTACAAAATTAAAGCAGATCTGTTTCCAGACATTTCTTGTAAACGTGACATCGACAATACATAATGTATTTTCATGATTGGATGTTTGTAGACTTAGAACCAAACATTGGTTCCATTAGCCAAAGCCCTTGGTTTAACAACTGCATGACCTTGACAAAAATCATGGTATAGTTTTATTCTTTAAGACTTTTAATGATGCTGCTCTGATAAATTCTAAATATAAAGGCTCATTGATCTGGACCTTGGAAATTGAGGTCCAGATCAACTCAAGGGTAAAATGTTCCCATCAAATGATTTCATTCTACTGTCACCAAAACCATAAGGTGCTCCACAAATTCATTTTTAATTAACTTACTTTATACCATGGTTAGAGAGCTACACAACTGCAGATTAATCGTTTTATAATACATGGCTTTGAGAAATGGCTTGATTTTAATTGAAAATTGATTCCGTCTAATAATAATCAGCATTTCTTTGGTTTAGGAGCCATGCTGAACATCATGTGAACTTTGAATTGGAGATCAGTGGTTACAATTCAAATTAAACAGCAGAATAAGAAAAAAAAGCCCTTATGACACTATACTGGGTATTCTACATATACTGGGAAAGGAAAACCCAATGATTGCTCTGAGGTGCTGCTTAAAAATATAAATCTTGTCACATTATCTCATTGTGGATATATAAATGCACACGTTTGAACAATAAATCACACCGACCAATACAAAGGTCAATAACAAAACGTCAATGTACGAATGACATGTCAAAGAATATTGTGACGGACAGTCGACAAACAGGAGTCCGACAGTAACAATTCCTAATGTTGCCTAGGGCAACACTGAAGGCACGTGTGACACATCATCTACAGGGAGGTCTCACCTTCAAACTCAAAAAAGTGAACACATTCAGCACAAAGAGGATGGCAAGTATTCGTTCTCAAAGACAACAATAACAACCACATCTGGGAGGAATAAACATCTGAACATTCAGCTAAATACAGGAATGACCGTGAAGTCAGAGCTGCAACAGATTTAACTAGTGCTACAACTACTCCCGTTTCTGGGGCAAAATTATCAATATATAATATATCCCACCAAACACTACAAATCAACTCCAATTATATTAATTTAAATGTAATCGCTAATATCTATCTGTATAGGTGAACACAACTATCCTTATAACTCTGATACACCACGACAAACTAAACAACATTCAATAAAAATCTCTAGCAGCTGGTCAGTCAAATTGAACATCAAGGAAAATTAGATATCGTGTTCCTGCAATCACCGTACACAAAACGCTTCACAGTATGTAAGTTAATCTGTCCACGACGGGCAGAAAAGAAGTGATTTTCAATCTCCACATACTATTCTGAGTAGGACGACACCAGGGGACGCAAGAAGTTTGAGCACACGGGCATCATTTTCTGTCCCCGGGTGCCCAGGGTGGATTTGGACGTCACTTCTTTGGGTGCCAGTTAGCGCCTCCACCTCCTCGCCGTCTGCTGTTTCACATAAAGACACAGCTTGGATTTAAGGCGCTCTGAGGCTCAGCTCATTGGCTGCTGGAGAAATGTGGAGTAATTAACCCAGCTGGGCCGAGGACACAGCCAGGTCGGTACACATTCTTTCTCACACTCTCCACAGTAAACAGTTTGTCGTTATCAGAAGTGGCAGGTCCGTCCTCAGACAGTAGACAAATTCAATAAATAGCGAGGCTGGGCCTCAATCATTTCTCCATGGCTATTGTTACAATCAGTTGAAATCAAAACAATGAATTCCGGCTTTAGGTAGAGGCATTTTTTTGTTGCTGACGACGAGTTGGTAGAAGCATAAGTAACTTGTTCTTCAGTCACTGAGTTGTAGAAAAGAAATAAAGAGATATCTTGGTGTTAGCCAAGCCCTGAGCTGTGTGTGTCCATTGTTGCCTTCTGGGTGCTACTCAGCTGCAGCCCATATAGGCAGGGGGTGGGCCTCTGTGTTGAACACGTATTGGTCCAGGCTGAGGAGGTTCGGGTCGTCTGAGAACAGCAGGTAGAAGTACTTGAGGGTCTCCCCTAGGAAGAAGCTCTCCATCTTGTCCCGGGGACTGGTGTAGTCTGGGTCGCGGACGTTGTTGATGGACGTGTAGCCACCCGTGGACACCTGGAGACACACAGAGCACAGTGAGGATTTGATCTCGCTCCATTTGAAAGGAAAACCCTTTGAAACGCTTTGAGTCCCGCTGTGAGATGTGTACCTTGGTGTACTTGTTGAAGCTCTGCAGAATCTCCCATCCCCAGTCCCTGTACTTCTTGTCCTTCGTGAACCTGTACAGGTAGAACAGGCTCTCCACCGTCTCGGGGCGAAGGAGATTGTGTCTGTCGGCAAGCTGAGAAGACAATCACACAGAGACATCAAACAACCATGTAAGTATCAGATTCCCCTAGCAGTGATGGATGATGTATTTACTGGAGGTTGTGGCAGAGTTTCCACTGTGTTTCCACAGTCCCCTACCCACCTTCACGTCCACATCCCGGATGCTGCCTTCGTGCATGTTGAAGTGGACGATCTCTGGGCTCAGGCCTGTCTCCATCTGGGCGTACATCTGGTAGCAGGTCTCCATCAGCTGCTTGGCTAGCTCCATGTGGTCCGCAGGCAGGCCGTGGTGGGCCCCCAGGGCCAGGGTCCCAGGCAGGAAGCACACCAGGTGGTCCTAACATGCACACGCACAGAAGAGGTACCACTTCACTAAATGGAGAAGTGTTACTAACCACTACAGAAACAATAGCTCAATGAGGTATGGAGGCAAGCCTAAATATACATACATTTGTTTTGTTTTCTTCTAGAAATGCGAGTCAGGTGGGTCACATCTGACTTTGTGCACTGACCATTTTGGGGCTGAACTGTCCATGAGACAGCTCTCCTACAAACGTAAGGCCCTTAGGAGAGGACTTTTGCAGCAAGTTCTTCTTCACGCCCTCCATAGCCTGCAGGTAGTCCTCCAGAAGTCTGACAAGTACACACACACACATCAGGCCTCAGTAGGTCCAACAACATCTCAAATCTAAACACTAGACCGAGTCCCAAAGGGAACAGTGCATGCATGTTCATCTGTGACTAATGGGGTCTGAATTACTGCAGGTATTGTCACACAGAATCTAGCGTCACGGGCAGACTGAGCCAGGACAACGTGGAAACACCATATCAACAGAGAGCCCCCTCCACCAAGCAGTGCATGGCTCCACTCCGAAAGCACTGCACTGAGTCCAATGAATGTTTCATGAGGGGGATCTCCGGGGACCTCATTGTGCATGCGGTTAAACAAATATCACCAGACACGAGGCATGAATATTTCAGCCTTGCGACAGTCCCGATACTCGGTAGTCTGTTAACGCCACACGGCTCGGAAGAGCCGAGCAGGAAACGAGTGGAGGAGGCACCGTGAGAGCGCCACATAAGCACTGCCGCGGCCGTCAGGCCAGGGTAGAGCTCAGAGCAGATCAAACCTTCGAGCTGTCAGTTATGACAGGCTCTGAAGATTCCTCTGCCTGGCTCTGGCACTTAGCAGCAAGTCTGGACAGTTAAGGGGGGGCTACCCCAAGCATAATCCTGACAGGGAGAATGAGCGTCAACGCCGCATCTGCGACAGCTCCAGACAGGAAGGACGGGAGTCTACTTAGGAGAGGAAACCAGACTGACTCGGGCTCCTTCTTGCCTCCCTGGATCCACTGCTTGAGCAGGTACTCGTAGTAGCTGTCGGCGCGCGCGCCCAGCGTGAACACGCCCTGGTGGGTGAACTGGCCGCTGTTGGTGTTGATGAACATGGGCACCAGGCCGTCCTGCTTGCCCTCCAGCTTGTGCACCTGCTTCATGACCTCGCTCACGGCAGCCTGGAGGAGACCCAAGGGAATGCAGTCAGAACAGACTCTCGCTACAATTCGATTCTTTTCAAAACCCCCTCCCAATGAAACCTCTCAACGCCCGTAAAATAGAGAGTCACATCTCATCTGCACAGTGCAGCACCCCTGTTTGTGATGTTCCTGTTCCTGTTCTACACCTGCTGACCAGGTTCCGGGGTGTGTGTGTGTTTGTGTTTGTGTGTGGGCTGGAGGAGTGTTGCAGGGGCTCACCTGGTAGCGGTCGTCCTCGGTGAGGCGGCTCAGCTCTCTGAACTCCAGCTGGATGCTGGTGACCTCGGCCACCGTGCTGTCGGACGTCCACCGAGGCGGGTGGGCCGTGCCCTTCCCGATGTTCACGTCCGAGTAGGGGATCTTCGACGGCGTGCTGAAGGCCGGCATCAACCTCGAACCGATATCTTTCTGCGGGGGGGGGGAACAGAAGCGACTCGTGAGGGGGCCCGCGTGAGTTTGTTTTCCTGTACTCGACCTACTCTGTCTGGTAAAAAAAAAAAAACTGCTTTTGATGAATGAACCCATACGAGCGGCAGGCAGCAGGCCATGAAAGAGGCTTGGAGAGGCAGAAGGAGAGGGGGCGGGAGCACCCCGAGGCCCTGTCTTCCCCAGCCAACTGTGAGGGTGCGCGGGGGGACTCACAGCCTTGTCCAGGAACACAGCCTCCCCTGTCAGATGGTACGTGCTCAGCAGGCCACCCAGGATGCGGATGGTGCTCTCAAACAGGTTCACGTCCACGTTCTTGTTGAAGGACAGCTCTGTGCTCACCCAGGTCTTGGCCTCCTCAAACTCTGCTCAGGAAAAAGAGCCCAAGGCATCGTTTAAAGTCAACCTGCTCCATCTGCGATGCAGGGGGGGGGGGGGGGTACCGAATGAAGACGAGGGAGTTTGTTTACCTTCTTTCAGTCCAAGGATCCACATGGTGTCCAGGGCGTCAATCAGCGTCAAGCCCAGGCCAAACCATTCTCCGTAGGACTTGGAGATAGGCCTCAGCTCGTCGTGGCCCCAGGCAAATTCTTTGTAACCCTTCCAGGCATGTCTGAAAGCCTCTTTTACGGCCTCCAGCCTACTGGCTGATGACACACATAATCAAAGCCAAGATCATGAATTACGAGTCTACAGAATGAACACGCGAAGGAGCTTGCTATATTTCAACTGAGCTGTGAAAGTGCCCTCTATGAAGTAGCGGTATGACTCATGCGGGAAACTACATCCTCGTCACGGATCGTTGGTCATACAGTAAGAGCTGGGAGCTAGCACTGACCTGTCTCTTGAGATAAACGGTCCTCTTCATCAGCGGGGGAGTCACCCCTATTCTCTGCGACTTTTCCTGGGTCCTCAGCATCTGCCACAGCCCCCCGCCAACTAAACACACAAGATGTAACCAGGTTAGAGGACCATACCGACTGGTGTTCGGTTTCGTGACTTCTCGTTACTCTGTGCCGAGGAGAGAAAAGTCTTACTTCTCCCCCTTTTCTTCTCCCTTCTCCACCTTTCCTTCTCCCTTCACAACATCAAGTCCCCGGTGCACCTCTGCCTGCGTGTCGGAGCCATTCCCCTTCTTCTGCAGCCGGTGCTGCAGGACTGGTGGCCCACGCTTGCGAGCGAGTCTTTTCTGCTTCTGAGGAAAGAGACGACAACATGAAACCAAGGTGACACCACATTCCCTGTTTTTGGGCAGTCCACTGACTTTGATGGAGTGATGTGTGACCACTGTTTAGGGGAACGTTCCGGACCAACCTCTGAGGACGTCTCGAGCTGGGGAGGTCTCTCCTGTTTCCCGGGCTCTGCTAGAACCTTCGGAACGAGAGGCTTCAGCCCAAGGTCTCCTTCCTTGTCTTCTACTTTCTCCACATCTACAACATTAAGGCCTTAGCAGACGAGGGAGAGGGGTGAGTCTCAACCAATACACAATCACCACTCGTTCATCATGACGTTGAGGTTCGGCTGGTCTTACCTTGGAGCTGGTCCGTGACAGCTGGGTAAGTGGACAGCCAACAGACTAGCAGCAGAACCAAGGCAAACAGGATGAGACTGCGCTGCAACCTGGACAGCTGCTTCCATTTCTGAGCAGTTAGAAGAGACACTTTCAGTTTTCAGAGACAATTCAACGAAAGAGATGGACTGCAAGTAATCAGTGCCCTCGAATCCAACACTTTCTTACCCTCCAGCATGATTGCCTTCGCCACTGCTTGCTGTTGTTATAATTGACGCTTCCTGATGCTTCAGTGAGGGTTAAAGATACAAAGTCCTTCCGAGATGGTGGATGCATGTCTCCAGCTCACCCCAAAACGAAGTCATAGACACGGTGCTGAACGGGAAAGAGGGAAATTGCATTGCAAACGAACGATTTGTGAGATACTGGTCCCTGATTATTTTTTACTACAAGAGAATGAACTGCAGAAATGTGTATTTATGAAAAGTGTAAAACCAATGTTATTTGGACGCATGCAATAAGTATGCTGGTGAAAAATGTTAGCTACAATAAATAACCGCTGAACCTCGCATGTTCGTAAATGTAAAACGTGTATTTCACATTGATGTTAAGCTTTCTAGCATTTTGAAGGCTGTCTCGTAGCATAACAGTATTCTCGTTACATTACAAGTCATTTCATGGCGCAACAGCTGATACAATGTGAAACATTGTGATCATGATCACAATGCGAAAACATATCAAACAAAACTTAAATACGATCTGCTTTGGAAAACACTAAAAATTGTTAGATCTATATCCAAAAACAATATTGACTCTTACCTTTGTATGATAGCCTACAACGTTTCGTCTGTTTTCGGACTTCCTGATTCAATAGCGTACGCGTTGGAGCGAGGCTAGACCAATCCACAAGCGACTAAAGACCGAGGCATTACGTGAGGCCTGGTAGCGTAGCCTACTCTAATAAAAAAATAACTGGTACCAGTCCCCAGGCAGAAATGTTACTTTAAACGACAAAAAAATAGCACGGGATATTTCGATTCATGTGATGGTAGACCAATTATGAAAAGATATGTGACGTGTAATTCGTGCTCAGTGTCACACTGTAGTCTACACCAGGAACAAGGAACAACATTTATCAACAGTGTCACTGATACACTATAGTGGTCTATGGCAATCCGTTTTAACATGTAGCCTAATCGTCAAAACATACTAGTAACTATTTTTAGATACTAGTACCTATTTATTTGTTACTAATAAGCTTATATTCGAATAGTTTTATATTCTATTTCGGGTTTACTAATAATTTGATGCAAGTACTTATTACTTAGCCTATAATTGGGTGTGCTGGCTCTCACATATCTCACATCTTATTTATTATTATAGACTCTGCACACTGCTGCATTTTTAAGATATTGACTCCGTTCAAATATAAATGTATTGTAGGCTTAACAGCTGTTTACAGCTGTAAAACACATCTTTTATATGCTTTTCATGCTGTAAAATCAATAGAGGTATATTGAATTGCATATATATGTTTTACATTTTTAAAACCTTCATCAGTTTCTATGAAACTGAGTTAGTTTCATATTCGACATTCGTCTCACATTCGGAAGACGCTACTTTGCAGCGTCGCGTTAGGGACCGGGTGAAAACTACCCATACAATTTTGAAAAATTATTACTTTTATAATATCTTTAAATATTAAACCTCAAACTGACACCAGAGTATTCTAACAATGTCTGGTATACTTCCACAGACTTTACTTTTTCAATTACGTTTCAAACAAAATCATAGAAAATCGCTAATCTCTGAAAATATCTTAATCCTCACTAATTTAATAACTTTTTCAAACTTGTGTCAAAAAATCTTAAATACACACCAGATTATTCTAATAATGTCTGGCCTACTTCCACACCCTTTACTTTTTCAATTCCGTTTTTGAAAAAATGATAGAAAATCGCTAATCTCTGAAAACAGCATAAAATCCTCGCTAATGTCAATAACTTTTTCAAATGTGTCAAAGTAGGCAACCCATTATTAGAATACAATAATCTGTTGTATATTTGAGATTTATTGACACAAGTATGAAAAAGGTATTAAGATTAGCAAGAATTTCATGCTATTTTCAGAGATAAGCGATTTTCTTTCTTTTTTGTCATGTGACCTATAATCATCAAATTACTTTTAGGGTGCCTACGCTTACACGTTGTACAGCCTTTAGTTTCTTCATTTTCACCTCACCCTATTTTCAGTGAATTTCTGAAAGTTTGAAACTTCAATAACCTTTTTGTCATATGACTTATAATCTTCAAATTAATTTGAATGTTCACTGACTAAGCTTACATGTTGCACACCCTTTGCTTTCTTCATTTTCACTTCACACAAATTTAGATGAATTTTTGAAAATTTGAAAATTCAATAGCTTTTTTGTCATGCGACCTATAATCCTCAAATTACTTTGAGGGTGTTCACTGACTATGCTTACATGTTGCACGGCTTTCAGTTTCTTCATTTTCACCTCACACTATTTTAGATGAATTTTTGAAAGTTTGAAACTTCAATAGCTTTTTTGTCATGTGACCTATAATCCTCAAATTACTTTAGGGTGTTCACTGCCTATGCTTACATCTTGAACAGCCTTTAGTTTCTTCATTTTCACCTCACACTATTTTAGATGAATTTTTGAAAATTTGAAAATTCAATAGCTTTTTTGTCATGTGACCTATAATCCTCAAATTACTTTTAGGGTGTTCACTGCCTATGCTTACATCTTGAACAGCCTTTAGTTTCTTCATTTTCACCTCACACTATTTTAGATGAATTTTTGAAAGTTTGAAACTTCAATAGCTTTTTGGTCATGTGACCTATAATCCTCAAATTACTTTGAGGGTGTTCACTGACTATGCTTACATGTTGCACGGCCTTTAGTTTCTTCATTTCCACCTCACATAAATTTAGATGAATTTTTGAAAATTTGAAAATTCAATAGCTTTTTTGTCATGTGACCTATAATCCTCAAATAACTTTTACGGTGTTCACTGCCTATGCTTACATCTTGAACAGCCTTTAGTTTCTTCATGTCCACCTCACACAAATTTAGATGAATTTTTGAAAATTTGAAAATTCAATAGCTTTTTTGTCATGTGACCTATAATCCTCAAATTACTTTGAGGGTGTTCACTGACTATGCTTACATGTTGCACGGCTTTCAGTCTCTTCATTTTTACCTCACACTATTTTAGATGAATTTTTGAAAATTTGAAAATTCAATAGCTTTTTTGTCATGTGACCTATAATCCTCAAATTACTTTTAGGGTGTTCACTGCCTATGCTTACATCTTGAACAGACTTTAGTTTCTTCATTTTCACCTCACACTATTTTAGATGAATTTTTGAAAGTTTGAAACTTCAATAGCTTTTTGGTCATGTGACCTATAATCCTCAAATTACTTTGAGGGTGTTCACTGACTATGCTTACATGTTGCACGGCCTTTAGTTTCTTCATTTCCACCTCACACAAATTTAGATGAATTTTTGAAAATTTGAAAATTCAATAGTTTTTTCGTCATGTGACCTATAATCCTCAAATTACTTTTAGGGTGTTCACTGACTATGCTTACATGTTGCACACCCTTTGCTTTCTTCATTTTCACCCCACCCTATTTTCAGTGAATTTCTGAAAGTTTGAAACTTCAATAGCTTTTTTGTCATGTGACCTATAATCCTCAAATTACTTTGAGGGTGTTCACTGCCTATGCTTACATGTTGCATGGCCTTCAGTTTCTTCATTTTCACCTCACACTATTTTAGATGAATTTTTTTAAGTTTGAAACTTCAATAGCTTTTTGGTCATGTGACCTATAATCCTCAAGTTACTTTGACGGTGTTCACTGACTATGCTTACATGTTGCACGGCCTTCAGTTTCTTCATTTACACCTCACACAATTTTAGATGAATTTTTGAAAGTTTGAAAATTCAATAGCTTTTTTGTCATGTGACCTATAACCCTCGAATTACTTTGAGGGTGTTCACTGACTATGCTTTCATGTTGCACACCCTTTACTTTCTTCATTTTTATCTCACATAATTTTAGATGAATTTTTGAAAGTTTGAAACTTCAATAGCTTTTTTGTCATGTGACCTATAATCCTCAAATTACTTTGAGGGTGTTCACTGACTATGCTTACACGTTGCACGGCTTTCAGTTTCTTCATTTTCACCTCACACTATTTTAGATGAATTTTTTAAAGTTTGAAACTTCAATAGCTTTTTTGTCATGTGACCTATAATCCTCAAATTACTTTGAGGGTGTTCACTGACTATGCTTACATCTTGCACAGCCTTTAGTTTTTTCATTTACACCTCACACTATTTTCTGTGAATTTTTGAAAGTTTGATACTTCATTATCTTTTTCGTCATGTGACCTATAATCCTCAAATTAATTTGAGTGTTCACAGGGTTTGCTTACATGTTGCACAGCCGTTAGTTTCTTCATTTGTATGTCACACAATTTTAGATGCATTTTTGAAAGTTTTAAACTTCAATAGCTTTTTGTCATGTGACTTATAATCCTCAAATTACTTTGAGAGTCTTCATTGACTAAAGGTGAATACTGATGTATAGATGAAACTTGTTATACATAATTATCACAGTAACATACACCACCAGCATCGCTTTATTGATTTATAAATGGCCAGACTTTAATATATAGGGGGGGGGGGGGGGGGGGGGGGGTCCACTTTCCTCGGGCCTCCAGGGAAATCCTTTCCCCCTGGGTCCTCAGTGTAAAAGAATGATTTATAGATGAAACTTGTTGTACATAATGATCACAGTAACAAACATCACCAGCATCACTGTAATTCTTTATAAATGGCCAGACTGTAACATACAGGGGTGAACCACTTTCCTCAGGCCTCCAGGGATATCTTTTCCCCGTGTTCTCAGTGTAAAAGATTGATGTATAGATGAAACTTGTTATGGTCTCAGCCTGCATGATACACACACTCCTCCAGTGGGCCCCCTTCTGTTAAAATGAAAATGTACCTTTAAAAAAAGCACACTTTAAATATGTTTTCAACATTTATTTGCCACAATTAATGGCAGAATCTCTAGAGACATTGCTGTGGGAGAATGGTGGAGTCGTGTCGGGGCCGTGGTAGCTCATTGGTTAAGTGTGTGTACATTTTTTTATGTCAAATACAACTGCATAGAATACAAATAAAGACTTCCTGAAAATACACAATAGGATACACAAATGTGATAAATATATTTAATAACAATGTAAATGTGACGTGTGATGTCTGTCAAAATGGTCACGAGAGCTATTTACATCATTTACTTTGAGAATAGCTAAACTGTACATTTATGTTTAATACATATTGTTCCTGGTCATGTCAGACTTGTGGTTGTTCTAAGCAGTATCTTTGCCCGCTTAAAAATAAAACACTTGTTTAAACCCATAATGAAGAGGGATTTCAAATTGATGTGTAATATGGAGGGAATGGTGTGATCTTTTGTTGTTGGCGGTGGGAACAAGTTTATATATGAAAGGGAAAAGGGAGACATTTTGTTGTGACAGGTGAACAGTTGGAAATTATTATTTTTGTGTTTGGAAGTTTGATTGAATGTAATCAAACATTCCCCACTAGTCTACACTGATCTCTACTCATATGCAAACCCTAACCCCCCAGCCACCAGGGAACCCCTTCCCCTCCATTTAGAATGGAAATGTATCTTTAAAAAAAGCACTTTAAAATGTTCTATGTTTTACTTAGTGTGTTCCAAATTGTCAATGCTGTATTAGGACCCAAAGGCGACTTGAGTCTCCTGGTAACTCTCAGCTGATGTAATATATATTTGATAGAAGTTAAAGCCACTCGCAATAGACATATGATTGTGATTTAGCACAAGGAGTTAGGCTTGCTCCAGGTATCAGATGGGTTATATATCTGGAATAATGAGTTTTAATCGAGCTGCTCAATGTGTACTTCATCATTCTAGTGAAGTACCCAAGAGCGGTTACTAGGTTCTAACATTCCCAATGGCTCAGAGAAGAGGGAAGCTGTCTCACAAACAAGAGGTTGGAGGTTTGATTCCAGGCAGGCTGTTGTCAAATTTTAAAATCTGTCGCAGAGGAGCAATGAGAATATCCTACCAGTCCCAATGGCTTTACCTTTGTGTAGAAAGAAAATCTTTCCTTAAGAACAGCCCACTTTACTTGAAAGATGTATTTTCAATTTTGTCAAGATTTCTTGGAGGCATGGTAGCTCACTGGTTAAGAGCGTGTATCATGTAAATTGTGGGCTTGGGTTCAACTCCCTTGAGTCTGTCTCCACTGACCTACCTCAAAAAGTTTTATATCTCTAAGTGCTTTCCCCATTAAGTGAAGTACCCAAGAACAGTGACCACATCTTAACAGTCCCAATTGCTCATAGGAGAGGGAAGCTGTCTCGTAAAAGGTTTGATTCCAGGAAGGCTGTTGTCAAATTTTAAAATCGATCACATATTCGCAGAGGCAAGTACCCGAGAACAGTGTGGATATCCAACCAGTTCCAATGGCTCATAGGAGAGGGACGCAGCCTCACAAACATGAGGTTGATGGTTTGAATCCAGGCAGCTGCTGCTGCCAAATTTTAAAGCGCAGATTGGCATTAAAATGCATGTCAAGAACGCCCGGAGAAAGTACTTCTCTGCGAAGGGCTTCCGTGGTGTGGCGGTTAAAGGGCATGAACAAAGACAAGTCACTGGGTACTTGGAGTTCACACATCGCCGGTTCAAAACTCACCCATGCTCGGGTTGAATCATCACCCACGGTTGTCTGGAGCTGCCCCGGCTACACGAGGCAGGGGGGGGGGCAATCTCCCCCCCCGGTGGTTCCAACATTAATCCAAGAGGTTATCCAGTCCAGGAAGCCAACAACAGGGACTTTTTACAAAAAATTCTGTGGATTTCATTTTTGCGCGCGCCACTAGCCGGCCGGCGAGGCAGCCGAAATTTCACAGAACTTCAGGTGAGGAGGGAGGGGCCAAAGGGCCAGGGAGGAGGGGTCACAGGGAAAGGAGGTGGGACCACAGGGGGCAGGGTCACCGTTGGGGAAGAGGAGCCCTAGCGTGAGTGTCATCTCACTTCTGAACTGCCCATGCTGTTTTTTTACCCTCTCTATCTTGACTAACCCTAATGCATACATTTTTTTGCGTACTGGCCGGCAGGGCGTGTGAGAAGGGGAGTGGTCAGAGGAGAAGGGATGGAACTACCCAAGAGAGTAGTATTCGCAGAGGCAAGTACCCAAGAGCGGTGACCATATTCTACATCCCATGGAGGTTGAGATCTAGACTTGATTTGCATATATGCATGTCAAAAACGTCCGGACAAAAAAAAAAAAGTATTCTACTACCTAACACACAAATCTCTGGGACATCTGTATTCTCTGTAGACACACAAATCTCAATTCTGGTTTAACTCATTATCAGGAAATCAACGCATGACATTGGATTATACCACACAATTGTTCTCATCAGCTGGAGACGGCTCATTCCATCCTCCACACTAACGCAGACATTCACTGTGTGTGATGTAGAATCACCCTGATTAGCAAAACTGATTTCCTTTCACTGCTGGTATGTAATAAGCAAGATGTGTAATAACTCAAATGCATATTAATAGATACTAATGTAAATCCTATTTTTCATGTGACATAGAAGAGCCCCCATCCCTTCGTTTATTCGTTTAAATCATTGTTTTGAAGTATGATTTCCCATCTTGGGCTTTTAAACACAAGAGGATATAAAGTAACCATTTTAACAGTTAAGATGATTGGGGGGAAAAAGACCAGCATGCATTACCAGCACAGCCTTCTCAGTTACATCTAACAAGAGTATCACACAGTGTCCTGATGCTTCATGCTGTGTACTTTTATAATCATCATAATGTGTGTGCAAGCTTTTGCAGCGAGAGAGACCTAGTAAAAGTGTCCAATTTGGGACACTTAAGTATTTTGTAATTATAAGTTATTTACAGTACAAGAAGACTGCGGTCACCACTGTGCAGTGGTATAACAACCTTACCTGGATAAAACAGAAAAAATGCATGGACACACTTTCAATTTAAACAACATAAATAAGCACCACTTCAATCGAATAAATGTAAACACAATGTACATTACAAAATGTAATTTTAAAGAACTTAAGGTCTCTGCAAATGTTCTCTGGAAACGGACCCTCGAAAGAGTTCATGCCTCTGGAATGAAAGTAAAAGGAATTTGAGAGAGACATCCCATTGATACAGTACTTCTGCTTTGTCTTGCCTGGCAACAAGAACATCCCAGGAGGAAAGATCCCTTTTTGCCTGTCCCACAGTCATGTTCCCACTGGCTGATGTGGCGATCCTGGGTCGGCAGCAGGTTTTTCCTAGCTGAAGCACACAGGCCCGACCGTGAAGCCAAACTCCTGTACGAGGTCCCGGTTGCCAAACACAGCCAGGTCTCTCAGGGGCAACATATCGAGGTCTTCGCTCTCAAACTGGAACACCGACTCACGCGATCCAGAGAGGAGCTCTTCAGAGGGCTGGGGGAAATGAAACGAGAACACACTTATTAACAATTACAGGCGTTGCGCAGGCCCCCTTTTCTCACCGTCATTATTGGAGCTTGGAAACAAAACGTACCACACAGTCTCGTAAAGTCCCCAGGTAGCTCTTTCTTCGAGTGTCGGCTTGGAACTTGACCTCTCTCTCCAGGGATCCCTGCCTATTCCCTTGCTGGCAGGAGAATGTGATGTTCTGGCTGGAGAACCTGCTGTTCAGCCTCAGGAACCTCATCTGCACCACGTCCGCACCTGAATATTCAAACTGGGAGAACCAAGATGGAGAACCAAGATGGAGGATGTGAATGCAAACACAAGGCATGCCAGAATGACTGGGAACTCTTTGTACCTGACAATCACCTGAAAGCCTTTTTCCATTGCACTCAACCAGTAGAATGTGTCATTTCTTCCAGAGTCCTTCAGCCAAGCTTTTACCTGCACCTGAGATTTATACACGTTATTTCATACATTGAAAATGTTAGGGTTTAATGTAAGTAAACAGCGAAGTCATACTTTATGATTCAGGATGTGTCTGAGAGGAAGTACCTGAGGCTGCAGTGGAGACAGGCAGGTCTTTGGCTCGTCTGTGAAGTCACAGTGGACCAGCAGAGCATCTGCTGGGCTGCCCTGGTTAGGATCTACGTAATACATCCCTGAAAAATAGCATACAGCCCTTCAGCAGCGCAATCTAATACTAGACACTGATAAAGATACCAGCACCAGGATGTATCTATGAGGATTCGATTCTCATTCAAAAGAGAATAGCTGATGGTGGATAAAACTCAAACCGTTGGTCAAGCTGGGCTGGGAGAACCAGAGCTCCAGACAGGTGGTCGCTGGGTGATCTTTAGTGCCATCCGGTGGATCCACGAAGAAACGCAGGTCCTGCTGCAGGGAGTCTAAAAGACTCTGGACGAGGAAGTAGTTGGGTTTGTCGGACAGGTACATGACGCCCTGTGCAAAGAATGCATGTCACGTCTTTCAGAAATTATACAGGACATGGAAGTTTAGGAACAAATATTTAGACCTAATAATAGAACTTGCCCTCAGTTTGGTAAGAGTGAGGTTCAAAGAGGTTCCCTGGGACCCAGGTGGTCCAGGAGGCCCCTACATAACACAGTAACGAAGAATGACGTGAATCTTCTGTTCCTGCCAAGTTGCTATAATGGATGGAAAACTATTTCTATTCACCTGCAGATGGATATGAGGCAGATGGGGCATACTTACAGGCATTCCTCTTACTCCAACAGCACCCGTTTGACCGGCAAATCCTTTTAGGCCCTGATATTTACAGACATACAAATCAAATCAAAGTCTTACAGACAGAGACCCAAATACAGAATTATACCTTCATGAATGAGTCACCCAGCATGGTGGAAACTGAAGGTATTTAGAAAGTTGTTCTAGACACACCTTTACTCCAAACAACCCCTTTAGAGAAAGCAAAACAAGGTGAAATGAGAACATTGTAGTTTCTTCTCCTTCATGTTTTCAGTCTCGCACAGTAAGTTACAAAGACTCACTAAGAAGGGACAACTTACAGGAAGTCCAGGTAAACCTGGGGTCCCCCACCCCCCTGTCGGACCAATATCCCCCTGAAAAGACATAGCCAATAACATTGTTACCTCAAAGTTACACAGATGGCAACGCACTGGTTATTTGATAGGGAAGTCAAATCCAGTTCCCCTTAACTGTTCTCTCACCTGATCCCCTTTGGGGCCATCTCTTCCGTTCTCTCCCACAGGCCCCCGTGTCGCCTGAAACAGAGACAGCCTGACTCAGTACTTCTGTGAGCATGATTGACAGCTGTTTCTAATCACGGAATGACGAGAATAGACCAAAGGCAGCTGTTCCTAATCGCGTATTGGATCACAAAACATCTTCAGTGCAGTGTAGTACAGTACCTTCAGCCCCTGACCTCCTAGAGGCCCAGGTAGTCCCATACTGCCTTTCTCCCCCTGCATGTTCAGGACAGAAGCATCAATCACAACCGGTACTTCATCTACCACATACAGTAGATGAGGTATATGTTACTATAATGCTCAATATAAAACCTTACCATAACACCTTTCACACCGATGTCTCCCTTTTCTCCAGGTAGGCCAGGTGTTCCCTTTGAGATGGAGAGAATATTGATACGCAGGGATGAAATATATCCTAATCCTACTGACATTGATTGTGCAAACCAGACATTGTAGTTACTTACATAAGAGCCCAGTCTCCCTGGTGGCCCAATTGAACCCAAATCTCCTCTCTTCCCCTGTAGGCCAGAGAAAGGTCAGGTCTTTATTAAATGTGATACCCAGTTGACCTTATGCACTCCTCACAGTGGCACGGAAATTAACATTGTATTAAAGGTCAAACGCTCTGTTTGTCATGGCATCTGCGATGGGTAATCGTATTAGATTTTCCTGGGGTCTGGATTCAGTGCTGACCTTTTCGCCTGTCATTCCCCTTAAGCCTCTGTCTCCAGTTTTCCCTCGTTTCCCCTTGAGTTGAAATAAAAACGGAGTTTAAAACCATATCTAGTGAGGTCTAATGCAAGCTGTGTTAGAGAAGCAAGAGTGGGCTGAGATTGGATTCTGACCCTTTTTCCAGTGTGTGCGTTTTTTCCTTGGTTCCCAACCCGGCCATCATCCCCCTGAAACACAAACAGGAAGAAATCCTGCTATATTGGAACTGATGCAAACACAGACAATGATACAGTCACATAAATGTGACAGTTATACTCCAAAATAACAGAAATACTAATAGAAATTATTACTAAAAATGGAGAAAAACTGGACACATTTGACTTCACCTTTTGACCTTTCTGTCCATGTCTTCCCTCAGGTCCTGACTTTCCTTTAGGTCCCTGGAGACCAAAAGCAAGACACTGACTAAGTCCACATTTTCATCATTGTGTATCTCGGTATGATCTGACTAGTAGTTGTATCACTAACCAGCGGTCCTGGAGGCCCGACACTCCCCTCAAGTCCCACTTCCCCTGACAGGCCCTGAAAATTGAGGCGAGAACTAAAACTCCACTCGCACGGTTCAAACGCACGGACAGTAGTTGTGGACGTGGTTCAGACTCCTTACCTCAGGTCCAGGAGCTCCAGAGGGCCCTCTGCTGCCTTCATCCCCATCTCCACCCTGTTGACAAGCTCAGTCATTAACTTCCATCGTTCAGTGTTGTCAGTTTATGTCCATTCAGGTCCCACTCACCCGCTCCCCTGTCTCTCCCTCCTGTCCTGGCTCCCCTCTGGGGCCTTCGGGGCCAAGGAAGCCCTTGGGACCGAGTTCTCCCAGCCTCCCCGGGCTTCCTCCTACACCCTGGAACCAAACACAGGTTTCCAGACTAACTTGTTTGAGCTGGCTTGGCCAAAGATTCATATTGAAGCCGTAGCCGCATACTGACCTGTGGTCCCGGTTTGCCCGTTTCCCCTTTCAGTCCTTTGTTGCCTTGCATGCCCTGTCATCAGAAGACAACATCAATAAACAGGGCTACCTTAGAAGGGTCACGTGTAAACGTACAGTATGTTTGTCCATAGCTGTACCGTAGGGCCAAAGACTCCAGAAATGCCAGTCAAACCAGAGAACCCCTTCTCCCCCTAAAGAGACGACAGCTCCATTTTACTATTTACAACAATAACATCACTGTCACGAGGGTGAGATTCCCATAGTCCAAGTCATACCTTCTGTCCCTGTGCTCCTTCAGTACCAGGAGTCCCAAAATAACCTGGGAAACCCTGAAATAAAAACACAGGCACTGTCCTTGAAGAAGAATGACACAATGATAAATTGAGCTTTCAATCTACGCCTGTGAACGTCATACCCACCATCAGTCCAGACAGACCTGAGGGCCCAGTCTTCCCCATCAAGCCCCTTTGACCCTAGGACAACAGGAGGGAAACGGTACAAGAAAATACTCCACCAAGCATCCCTCAACACATGACTGCACGTCCAGATCCGGAGGTGTTCCTCATACACTCCCTCACCTGTAGTCCCCTGTAGCCCTGGTCTCCTTTAGGTCCTCTCTCCCCTTTGTTACCTGGGGTGCCCGGGGGCCCCTCTGCCCCAGATGCTCCACGGGATCCCACATCCCCCTTCAGGAAACAAACAGCAGGAAAAATAGACGTGAATCAATGTATTTTATTGAGAAAACCGTTAAGAATAGAATAAAGCAAATGAATATCGGCACAATCATTTCTAAGGTTTTACACAAACCTTCTTCCCTTTAGGACCTGAATCCCCATCGCTGCCGAACCCTCCCATCTCTCCCTGTAACAAGATAATCAGACGACGCACGTGAACCACACGGGCGAGCTTGCCGTGGTGCAGCCTGTGGCTGGAGAACAGCTCTGTGCCCTAAGAGACGGCGTTCCGGCTGACCTCTGCACCGCCTGGCCCGGGCTCACCCTGCGCCCCGTGGGAGCCCTGGGGGCCCGTCTCTCCCTGGAGGCCCCTGGGGCCTGCTTTCCCACCGGGTCCTGGGTCTCCCTGTCTTGCGGGGAAGGAGACGGAAGGACAGGAGAGGAGTGAGGGGAAGGATGGCGTGCAGAACTCACGGTAGGAGTCGAACTTTAGGGAGGGGTGTCAGGTAGAGAACGTCTCACTGACCTGCTCGTTTTTCCTCCCAGCTGGCCCCTCCTCCCCGGCTGGTCCTGGGAGACCCTGTAGGAGAGCAGAAAGGCGAGTCATGCTCCACGTCCAATATGGACACTCTACCGATACTGCTGAGGTTTATCATCGGGGACCGGCTAACCTGCTGCCCATCCAGTCCAGACGGCCCTGCGTCACCGCTGGGCCCTTGCATTCCCTGAGTGAGGTGAACAACGGTTAACATAATACTGTAGCTGGTGCTGTTACCCGCTTTCCGATAAGCCGCATTACTGAAACGTTGCAGTGAGGTATGCGCTCGAACCTGCTCTCCTTTTCCCCCAGTCTGTCCCAGTACTCCATCCATACCCAAAGGACCCTGGGAATATAGACGGCAACGGTTTAATGTATAATAACGTAGAAATTCCTCATTCATAAATCCTACATGCTGCAAGACTGACAAAGAATCCATATCTAACATGGATATTGAGGTCGCGATGAGGCAACAAAGATCAAAAGTACACACTCACTGGAAACCCTGTTTGTCCGTGTGACCCTTCTGGTCCCTGTGGCCCCTGGCTCCCAGGGGGCCCTGGGTTCCCAACACTGCCCTGGGGGCCTGGCAGGCCCGGGGGGCCCTGAAAACAGTTACACTTGTCATTACAGTACCAAGGACCTGGGGCAACGTGAGTGTAGGACATGGCATTGTACCAAAGCACATTTGACCTATTGCAGTTACTCACAAGTGCTCCCTGTGTGCCTTTAGGACCAGCTTCTCCTTGATGCCCCTGGGAGGAAAAAATGTAATCTTAATGTTAAGTTAATCTTTATGATCAAATGTTGATAGTTGAAATGGCTGTCTCCTGTGGACCCCAAATGTAAATTCAAGATGATGTCAGCCTGCTGTTACATCACCTGAGGTCCAGGGGGCCCTCTCTCCCCAACAGGTCCCGGCCCCCCCTATACGACACAGACACATGCCCTAAGTACAGCATAGATATATTCTCCAGTAAATGTAAAACAATCTCACTGACAGTACTTACCGGTGGTCCAATCTTCCCAGGTAGACCAGAAAGACCTCTCACACCAGGGTCGCCCTTGACAAGTTAACACAATTAATACCAAAATACTGTGCCTGTTCAATATGAATGTACTGTAAGAAGGGAGCAAATTGACTGAATATCTTTGTTCATAACCCTTACCATCTCTCCCATGTTGCCTGGTCTACCTGTTAAGCCCATGGCTCCAAGGTATCCCTATGTGAGGACATTTTCTGTTGTTATTTCTTAGACAAGAACGTTTCGTCGAATTTGAAAGGAGTCACGTACAAATCAGTGCAGGTGCTGCAAATTGGCTTAAGTGGCTATCTTGCACACCTTGCCCTCCTACAGACTTGGAAAAGAAAATCACTTCAGCAACACCTACACAGAGCAAGAGCTCACACAGTGGGATTATTAAAAACTGCTTTCAGAAGAAATTTAGGACACTTAAGCATGAGCAAAAAAAAACGTCTGTCTACCGACCTCACGATCCCATGCCAACACCAAGACGAGTCACACTTACATACATGCCCACTGGCCCCTGGGGGCCCTCAACTCCTGCTTTGCCTGTGAACCCCTAGAGAAACGAGCAACAAGTTACTTCAGTGTCCTGTTGGCAATACCCATTGGCACAGTCACGAGGCCTTACATGGTTTATTGCCTACTCACCCCCTCACCAGATAGTCCTGGACTGCCATTGTGGCCTGGCGTTCCTGCAGGCCCCTGTTGAAGTCACAGGGTAATGTTTTCGTAAATATACAAATAAAATAAGTGAGAGGACAATGTAGTGTACATGCCTTTAGAAGTGAATCAATGTTTCGGTTAGTAAAGTTGGACTTACCAGAGCACCGGAGCCCCCTGTCTGTCCTGGCCCTCCCCCCAGACCAGGAAACCCCTTGAGACAAAAGACAAGATCAAAAAAAGCAAATAAAAGGATCAAATAAGGAATCAATAGCATGACATTCTGTGTATATAGTGTACTGACAATCCCATCTGCTGACTCATGCTGTCTCACGCAAGAGTGCTCTCACTAGAAACACAAAACCCTAAGGACGAACATGAGCCAGCAAATGTGTTAACAGTGCCCCATCTTGTCTTGTACTTTGACAATTTGACATTCATGTGATGTTATACATGACAACACTAGCCCCAGGCTGAGGACTGACTGTTACATCTGTATCAACATAGTTTGTCTTGACTCACGCTGTCTCCTTTAGGTCCGGACGTGCCAGTTAAACCAGAGACACCCTGTGACACACAGACATCACCAGTTAGACACAGGTTTCCTTACAACAATGTATGTACTTTATCTCTGCATCCTGTCTCTTTAAAACAACATCTCAATTGTGATCAACCCTACTACACTGCATGTGTCAACACTATGCATTAAAGGCAAATAATAATCCAATGGTCTAAATTTGTCATGATATTAAAAGTTATAACATGGGAACCTGTGTACCAGGCTTTCCTTCTGCTCCCTCTATCCCAGTGTGACCTCTCAAACCCTGCAACCAGACACACACAGGCACAAACATGTCTCACACACACAAACAGTACAGGACAATACCTAGCAAGAAACAAAATGTCAGTATGCACTGACACTGTCAGCCATGTTACGGTCAGTTGAGAATGACTGCTGTTGTTTTCAGCTCTTACCGGTAGTCCAGGTGTACCAAACAGACCAGGCTGTCCCGTACGACCCTGAAGACAGCAACAGACAGTCAAGCGAGGATTCAAATCAACGTCGGTATGACTGAGACATAACTGAGGTAATGGATGCAGAGATCATTTACCCTGGGTCCTTTGGGGCCTATCTTCCCATGTCGTCCTAGACTTCCCCTCTGGCCCTTGGGGGTGAGAAAAGGCAAGATTCGGACGGTAAAGGCCATGTCAACTACGTACATACAGTGGGTGTTTATACGAGCACTGCAATAGTAAGTCTCGGACATTCCGGCCTTCCTCTACTGAGCTAGTCTTTGTGAGAGAGTGACCATTACCGGCTCATATAATCCAGGTGAAAGCGGACAGCAAGGGATAATGAAACCTGGGAGTCCAGCGTTTTGGTTTATTGTAATCCCTCCACCAGACTGCAGTTAACTCTACTGACCTTTAGTCCTTCTTTTCCAACCATCCCCTGGTGGCCAATGTCTCCATCCTCACCCTTGGGGGGAGAAAAAAATGAATTAGAAGCCCTTTCACGAAAACCATGTTTGACAAGCAACCCAAAGGATCCATCAACCTCCTGCCATTCTTTAGTTAGTTTAAAAACAAATACTATGTTCTTATTCAGACAATAACAGAAGACAGTTTGACTCGTCTAATAGTAGCTATGTACCTGGCTGCCATAGGGACCACTCTGGCCCCTCATCCCAGGGACGCCTGTTAGGCCCAGCTGCCCCCTTTCCCCCTGAGGGCCCTGGACCCCTGGAGCCCCAATGGGACCCTGTGGAAACAATACCACTGAATCAAAACACCAAAGAACTGTTCTAGTTTGTATGTGATGGTGAACTACATAAACCACTGGACGTCGTACTTGGTCTCCTTTTGGTCCAGGGTCTCCCTTGTCTCCATCCACTCCATTAAAACCCTGCAAGGACAGTCCAGATCAGAGTAATAGAGCAACGATCTATTTGAATAATGCTACATCCACAAGAGAAAATGAACAAGAACAGAAGGATCTCTCACAGTGGCACCTGGAATCCCACGCAGACCCCAAATTCCAGGGATCCCCTAGGAGATAGGTAGACAGGGGGGGGGGGGGGGGGGAGGTAGACAGGGGGGGGGGGGTGAGTCCATTATTGAGCTATGGATAATCTGGACATCCTGTCCAAACAGACTCACAGACCTGACTGACCACCCTAATTGCTTCCTGTTTGCTGAGGTAAGATAAGGGCACGTACTATGTTCAGACTAAAGATAGACAGTACCTCATTCCCGATAGGGAAACCCCCCATAAAAATGATTGGCGTTTCCAAAAGATGGCATCCATTTCATTTGT
This sequence comes from Osmerus mordax, assembly GCF_038355195.1. Classification (NCBI taxonomy): domain Eukaryota; kingdom Metazoa; phylum Chordata; class Actinopteri; order Osmeriformes; family Osmeridae; genus Osmerus; species Osmerus mordax. The sequence goes on along the minus strand of NC_090077.1, from coordinate 3,755,219 downwards.
TATGAGGCCTTAGAAAAACCAGGCGTTAAAACCAGGAGCGAAGGGCCAGCTGGAACACTAGTAAAATAGGTGAGAAGTCAACTGGGCTTTTCATGATTAAAAGAGTGGCCTACTCAGATGGCAGCCACATGGGGATTTCGGGATCCTCTTGATATCGTCTTTATTGCTGCAGAGCGGCCATAAGTCAAAAAACAAGCCTGTCAAAGGAACCTTTCATTGAAATACACTAGGATGACCTAGATCCACAAAAGGTTCTGATACGCTCAATCTCCTGTGTTGTGAATGCTTGTCAGCCATACGGCCCATAATGCAGTGGGACCTGGGGCTGAGACTTGTGCGTCACATGACAAATGTGTACGTCACATGACAAATGAAAATGTAGACTTAGAAGACTCACCATGGCTCCGTCGATGCCTGGTAAGCCCTTTATGCCCAATGGCCCCGCCTCACCCTTGCAAACAAACGCGAGAGTAATCAATTACACATTCATCCGTTTCAATAAGTACAATAAGTAGGTGAACAACTAGGGAACTCACTGTTACTTGCACAAAACACACACACACACAAATAACTCACCGTGTCACCTTTTAGACCTAAAGGGCCCTCCTTCCCTGGATATCCCTGAAGGTTAAAGACAGTTTATTCATAGTTCATTCCCGAGTCAGACTAAAAGGCTGCAGGTTTCCATCTCCAGATGCTATCTAACAAGGCTCAGGGGAAAATACCATAGTGTGCCATCCTGGCCAAAAACAGTAAAAGTCCGACAGCATCCCTGACAACCATAAGACACTTTACTGTTCTCTGTTGCCTCCCCTGACTGTACATGACTCAGATCCTTACTTGTGGTCCTCGAAGTCCAATAGGCCCTCTTTCTCCTAACAACCCTTGCGGACCCTATAGGAGACAGAAAGGATTAATGATGGGTAGCTAGGGTATGGTATGGTCCTCTTTCTACAAAGGTCATGGATCTAGCAGAGAGGAGAAGCTATGAACACTTACTGGAGGGCCTTTACGACCAGGAGGACCAGCTGGGCCAGACTCCCCCTGGAAGGAGAACAGCGCCAATGGTCACCGTGACAATACCCAAAGTTTACTCTGGTCAAGTGAGGCTCTGTATTGTGACTTTGAGGATTCTGCCCTCCCCCCCTCCCCCCCCCCCCCGTCACCACGAGGTAGATCTCCTCACCTCAGAGCCATTCACCCCCTGGGCTCCGATGGCTCCGGTGACCCCAGGAGCTCCCTGTACGGACACACAGACATATGGAGCACTGCAGGCCAGCGGCACGGGGACGTTCATGGTGTGGCCTCCACTGGAGGGACACTTGTGTACTCACCACTGACCCTGGAGGGCCCTCTGCTCCTTCGTATCCATAATCTCCCTGACAAACAAATGAATGTGGAGAGACAAGTAAGAGACATGATCAACGACAGACGAACTGGCAGTAACAGGCGATACAGAAGGCCTATTCTTACCTCGGGTCCAGGGGCTCCTGGAAGCCCTTGAGGGCCTCTTTTTCCCATTGGGCCCTGAAATCAAGATTGAGTCGAGAACAATAACATGTCATGGCATTTGGATAGGCTTACGATCGTCTGACTTAATGTGATACAATCCGCTGTGTCTCAGTGTATTGGAATCAGGTGATCTGCGGCATCCTGTGCCATACTCACAGGTGAGCCAACTGGTCCAGAGTCCCCCGGCTCCCCTTTAGAACCCTGGAGAACATTCAAATGACCGTCATGCCACAGTGGCTGCCAGCTAAAACGCACAATAATATTTCCATCCACTAGAGGGCGATGCAAACATACATCTTTGTGGAAAACCATATCAGACAGTGAGAGAAAAAAAGGGGAGTCGATATTTCAAAAGGACAATAATTTCATGTAATCAGCTGGTAAAGCAGGTAGATAGCTGTAATGACCTTCTCTCCAGTCTTCCCTCGATCTCCACGTGGACCCGTTTCACCAGTAAACCCCTAATGTAGAGCAGGAGAGAGAGTGATGCAGAAACAGAAGAGAGAGAGATTGAGAAAGAGGGTGAGAAACAGAGAGAGAGACATGATGTGCACGTAACATTGTGTCAGTGCACCAGGGTTGTAAGACGTTAGCATCCCTGCACTCAAAGCTACCGTACACAACATTAGCAGGTCAGAAAGATTCCCCAGCTACTGTAGCTAGGTCAGGAAAAGTTGCCTTCTCACCTCATCTCCCTTCTCACCAGGAGGGGCTGCGTCTCCCTTATATCCTGGGAAACCCTGTCATAAAACCCAACAACGTTAATGTCATGAAAACATCAAATGTGTCTTTTTTTTAAAGTATTTTTTTGGCAAAATACATGCTAGCAGTTGGTTGTCATTCTTCCAGCTTCCAAAGGTTTAGTACAGCATCTAGCAGGCTTTACAGTAAACCAAAGCCTGTAGACTGTAGGAGACTGTAGTCTGTAGACTCATCTTTCTAACCTTACCTTGAGCCCTGGGTGTCCTGGTGGACCAGACTGGCCATCCAGGCCGTTGCTGCCATCTCTACCACAGGTCCCTGCTCTCCCGGGCACACCCTGTGGCCCAGGGGATCCCTGGCACACAGACAGAATAATAAGATCTACCGCCTTAAGAAACAAAACGCTGAGAGGGCTGCTTTTCGAATAAATAAGAATGTCCATTGATCCAATAACTGACGCGTGTACAGTGTGTTTAATGTCCATAGTTACCATCTCTCCTCTTTCACCCGGCATTCCCCCGTTTCCATGGTCACCAGGGATTCCCTGCATAACACAACAGTCCCCCTGCATCAGCAGGAAGTGCTTTATAACATAGCATGATTGCTGTGTGTGCGTTTGGAAGACTTACTGGAAGACCAGGCCTGCCCATCTCCCCGTCCGGTCCAGGGGGTCCTGCTTCGATCTGGGATTCGAGAGAAGAGGGAGTCCATCAGAAACACTTCTCGGCCACTCGGGCCTGTTGGGATTGAAGCAGTGGAGCTTTGGTACTTACTGGCCAGCCCGCCCGCAGCAAATGGAAAAACGTCGATCGCTGGGAGGAAAGCAGAGGTCAACAAATGAGTATGTGCATCAAATCCTGAAGCAACTCAAGTTGAAACTATAAAAGGATTCACATCCAAGTGAACTCTGCCATGAGCCAGGGCAGACCACAGCACAAGCCATCCGAGCGAGAATGGGAGCCAGCTACTTCACCCACGCCGCGGACAGGAAACGCGCGACTGTTTGCTCAACGTAAACTCTCACACATCATTTCATGGAACACTAAGGGGCAGGGGCATTGAGCGGAGGCCAAAATCCAAAAGTCCCCGACAAAGTGTTGAGAGCCCCATGCTGAGGAGCTCTACTTCCACTGACGGCTGAGGGAGGCGGCACAGAGCATGCTGTCACTGCCGAACCCAGAGCTGGGATACTACCGGGCACTGAATCACACAGTGGGCCGCTGGTTTAATAAAAACCTTGCGGTCTGGCTCTCTTGCCCGGGGACAATATTTGCCTTGGAACCACAGCGCTGGTTCTGTCCCGGGGGCGAGGGAGGGCTCGCAGGCCCAGTTAAGGTGAAGCTCAGGCAGCTATGAGAAGCGTGGACCTCCCCTGTTCCTGGGACTCCACAGGGGGACCCGGCTTCAGTAAGCTGGAGGCTGAGTAGGGGGTTAATAGGCTGTCAGAGCCCCCCAGTGTGCTCCCAGCTGGCTGCCGGCAACACTGCGCCCATTCACAGCCAGAGCTGGGGCTTTTCACAGGACAGAGGGGGGGGGTAACCGGAGCACGGGGCCGACCGTGGCATCGGTCAGGGGGGCTTTTGGTTACAATGCTCAGCAGACAGATCAGCCCTCATTACTGTACATCAGAGAGCGCTGCGAGCCTGAGTCCTGCTGCTCCAGTCCCCATCGAGCTGAGTCCATGTCCCCACACTGGGAGAGGATTTACATTTAGTCATTTAGCAGACGCTCTTATCCAGAGCGACTTACAGTAAGTACAGGGACATTCCCCCCGAAGCAAGTAGGGTGAAGTGCCTTGCCCAAGAACACAACATCATTTGGTTGGCATAGCCGTGAATCGAACTAGCAACCTTCTGATTACTATCCCGATTCCCTAACCACTCAGCCATCTGATTACACACACACACACACACACACACCCTGAAATAGAGGGCCCGCTCTACGCTGATGGTCACAGAGGACCTTAGAGTCTATAAAAACCTGCTGAGGTTTACTCTTCCATTACTGATGGAAAAAACAGCCGCGGGCCTAATCTAATCAGCTCGCAGATGTATTTTGGTCTCGGCGAGGTTGACGAAGCACGTTCCAGCATCAGTATGTTTATGTCCGAAATAAACACGGCTGTTTTAAATGTACAGATTGCACAGCGAGCATTAAATCCAGAAATAAGATACAAGATGATTCTGTGTATGAAATTCATAAAGGTCTAGTGTATGATTGTAACATTGGACTTTTGTAAATAATGTGTTTAAAAAAATCTGTTTCTTGTTGATTTCTCAAATATACTTTCAGTAACTTGCCATGCAGAAGTACTTATATAAGTGTAGTAATCAACTCTAATCAAGACAAAAGGCATTTTGTAATTTCACATAAACTAATCAAATTCAGACCCTCGGGCTATGGATTGTATATAAGACAACACATAAGTGATAAAACACTTTCCTCACCACAATGACATTCTTTCATTAAGCTCCTCTATTCACATAAAGTGACTATACTTCATCTTGGGTCTATTCGGAATAATGCGAAAATAAACAGAAGGATTATAATGATACTGCTTGTCAATGTATCATACCAAATTCAGTCATTTGTGTAACATTTTGATTAGAAGATACTTTTTTCCAACAGAGATGCGCTAGCAGAGGAGGCCATCTTGGGTTTCAGGGTGACAAGGGAAGGGCTGTGGTATTGAAATTGTCCTGCCAGGGAGAGCCTAGCGAGACCACTGTGATGGCTGGGTCCCTCTCAGGGCTGGTCTTACCCTAAAAGCAGTCCAGTCCTCCTCTGTGTTCCTCCACAGGTAGAGAGTAGGCAGTCCTGCAGGCCCAGGAGGACCCCTCTCACCCTGCCTGCCTTCCTTCCCCCTCTCACCCTGGAATCCCTAATGGCAAGCGGAGCAGAGGGCATTCTGGGACAATGAGTCATGTTCAACCAAGTGCAGGTCACAGGAAGCTCAGTACAGTAAAGTCAACATGAACTACAGAACCACATCACAAGTATGTACATCTTGTATACCCACATTGTTCAGCTGTTCCTCCCAGTGTCCTTACCTTGTCACCCTTAAACCCAAGATAGCCCTCTTGGCCAGCACACCCCTGTTAGGAAAAAGTCAATGAATGGTTTGTGAATGTTAGTACATTGGCTTGCCTTGAATAGACTACTGTCTGGCAGTGCATCTATGATGATCTAATAGAGAAAATACAGTTTTAGGTCTGTGTGGTACATTATTCATGTTGCAACTTTGGAAATGTTTACAGTATTTTCAAACCTGTAATTTGTAGTCTGCATATAAATCATTATGTATCCCTGTCATATGGAAAAATGTAACCACAATGTTTGTGCAGGTTTTCCATAAACCATACTTACAACAATAACATAAAAAGCTTGAAAGAAAGTTAAAGGTTTGGTAATTGCATTAAAAAGGAAAACATCTAACATCTAAGTAGAAGTGGCACTGTTCTACTAATGAATTGACAATGACCAGGCATAATGTATCCAAAGTGAATCATACTCTTTTCCCTGGTGGTCCAATAGGCCCTGGAGGTCCACCCAGGAGCCTGTACATCCTACGGTCAGATCCCACAATCATATCCCCCTCACTGGGCACCACCGTCTCTGTTCCGGGGTGGTGAGGACCAGCGGATGCTGCCGCCTCACGCTCCCACAGTCCTCTCTGTGTGGCCGACACTCTGCCCGTCTCTCCCCGCTCCTCTGAGACCGCCTCCGCTGTCGACCCAGCAGTCAGCAGCAAGTTCTCCTCCATCAGAACCTTGGAGTCAGACTGGAGTGAGGTCTTCTGATCAGAGGGGTTGTGGGTATTGGAGTCCAGGTCGATCATGTCATCAAGGGAGGATCTGGGGAACGTCCATTCTAATCGGTCTTCAACTTCCTTGTCTGAGGCTTGGACTCTGGAGTAGGACTTGCTGTTGAGGTCTCTCTCCCCCATGTGGATAGAAAACTCCTTAAATGGGTTTTCATCAACTACCACATCTACATTCTCTTGCGGAATGTTGTCTGAATGCTGGGGGATGTTTCTAGGAGGTGATAGATCCTAGGAGACAGAAAATGCACGTAGAAGAATTAGTCACAGACAGATTGAGTTTGAGTTCTGGGGTCTCGCACTAACACCACAATTGTGTCCAGATCCTTCTTTGAACATGATCAGACTGTTTTGGCTGCCTTTCCCTGACAATTTTCTGTTTGAGCACTTAAAACATCTGATGTTCAAGGACAAATTTGGGGAATCAATTCCAGACAAAGAGCCAATGTTTTCTGGCTCTAGGAGATTCCCTGCATGTGGAGCTGTTTAGTGGGGCCTGCATGAATAAGAGGTGATTATTGGTTTAAAACACATTTTATGAAAGCAAAAGTCTTTACAACAACAAGTGTGAACAAGTGCTTGCAATAGATACGAGAGTCAGGGATGCAAGCCGTGTTCTCTACAGCATGTGCAGTACCGTAGATCCAGTCGCTACTGTACAAAACCACTTGAAAACAGAACTTGCCCAAGTAGCTAAATGTTAAAAATGAACATTGTCATTGCTCAAATTCTATTCTAGAAACTTCAATTCGATAAGTAAACGTGGCCTACCGTGAGAGCGTCCCCCCAGTGACGCTCCATACACAGCCCGAACAAGAGAGGCTTCAGCCAAAGGCAGGCCAGCATCCAGGTCACAACACACCTCATGACTACTGGAGGTCAACCCTCCACGCTGCACCAGGACGAGTCCACAACAGAGTCAGAGCCCGTCCTCTGTTCCTACCCTGCGCAGTAGCAAGGACACCCAAGCAGACAGGCAGGCTGCAGGCAGGCAGACACACCCTGGGCTAGGCTCGCTTTCTTCCACACTCCCCACCCACGCATGGCACACCCCAGCCAGCACGGCAAGCCCAGAGAGGGGCCGATGAGCACCATGATCTAACCGTTTCACTCCAGCTGAAGTTTGGGGATTTTGCGCAGGGCAGGCTTACTACCAGAGGGCGCAAAATCATTTCCATGAAAAATGTTACTACAAAAGCCGACCGAATGAAGCAGCGAAGCCACAGAGATTTACGTAATGGGAAACTTCCCAGTAGAAAAGCCACAGCAATAATCTGCTAATGATCTCAAAGGAGGCTAATTTGATTGAAATGAAAAACGGCTACGCTGGAGACCTACAGCAGTGTAAATCAAAGCGAGAGAGGCAGCCATGACCACACGCCCTGGAAAGCAAGAAGGATCACTGGCATTAGCCCGGTAAACCATGACAAGGGCATCCCCCCCATGGGAAAGCACATCTGCGCGGACTTCAGAAGTGGGAAAAGTGAGAGGGAGTTACACCCCTCTCACTGGCCGGGATACAGATGAAGAAAACACTGAATTCACTCAAAGCATTCAGAAAGTCCTACCACTTTACCCAGACTAACCTCTTCCAAGCATCTCCCTTTATAGGGCATGTAGATCTCATCACTTACCACTCTGAGGCCATTATACAAGACACATGGTTTACATTAGGACAAAGTGTTAGGCCAGTTCATTTTCGTATTTGAACTTTAGATATTGGTTTAAGACACTGGCATTCTAATAAAGCAGCTCTTTTATATGGCTCATTAACTAGGTATATAGCTCGATTAAAGCCCTGGGAATATTGTACGTTTTAGTGGTCTGAGGTTTCAGAGGACTGACAGTGTCTCACGGCGGACGGGAACATTCTGGGATACGGCGCAGAGCTAAACTCCCACGAGACTCTCTCCTTTATATCCGTCTTGCTGGGGGACCCGAAAACATGGCTTCTTCTGGGTAAAGAACATTCGCAGAGGTGTCTTCAGAGCTTTCATGGCTCAAATCTCTTATCTTTATAGGAGATAGAGATAGGAGGGTGGGGAAGGTGAAGGCAAGGCAAGAGTGCGAGTAAAAAATAAGTACAGTACCTCCATTTAGTGGTGTTCTGATGAAGCCTAACAGCATTTAGTATGAACCAGGTACTACATGAACTGGTTATACAAGGATGTGTTAAGATGTGATGTTAGGGGTATTTCAGGACGTTCAGCCCTCAGGAGAGAAGTAAAAACATGCACAGAAACTCTCAGACATGCTAAGTATTGGTGGCAGTAAATCTATTGTAATGTACAATACAGTGCAAGTGTATACATAGTCAAATGAACCAATTCTACGTTTCAATAAACACAGACAAACAGTCAATTCATAATCCCAAGATCACACTAAATGAAGATTTAGATTTATGTACAAAATACCCTGAATATATGTAGGATTGATTTGTGAAGTTGCATGGATACGGTGTGCACTGTGATGGGCTGGGAGGTGATAATGTATTTTCAGGGTTGCAACGTTCTGGATGTTTCTGGGGTGCTGCAGCTTGTGAAACCAGGAGGGATCCCGTCCCTAATGGGGTATTTGTCATAGCTGCTTTCAGTGCACACACACACACACACACATCACTCTGATGTGGTATGCTCTTATGCAGGGCCTGTTCCCATGACCCTAATGAATCCCAGCTCTCCCCGTTAGGAAAATAAAGAATGGCGTTATGGGGACAAATGAGAAATCAGTGGGCTTCCCTTCACTTCCATAAATGCACTTTCCAGATTTTGCAGGCAATTCATCTCCCACTCACTTCATCTGTCGCTTGTGCGTTATTTGCCTCCATTGTGTTGTGTATTAGATAAGTGAGACCTTCCTCTACTCTGTCTAATGGGCATGGGAGCAAAGGTCCACACACAGGGGAATGCATTCCGAGAGCGTATTCCAAAAACTCTCACAAAGACTTCAGCAACTCCACAGCTGTACTGTACGTCGGCATGACCTGCTCCCCGTGTCCTCCAGTACTCACCCCAGGCCCTTCCTCTACAGACGTGGAGCTCTCTGCGTCGTTCGTCGGGCTGCTGGTTCGGATGTCTGACAGGTCACCAGATGAAGCTTCGTGAGCCTGAGGTGTGGGAATGTCCAAGCACGAGAATTTCCATCACTGAAAGGAATAGCTTGTAATAACCGTCTAGCCGTCTCGTTGAGTAATGGGGAGAACATTCCGGAGTGTTGCAGTACCTGGAGGCCGTGTATGGGTAGAGGGGTCCTGGGGGAGCGTGGGGGTTTGGGACTGCCTCGGTCGCACACAGGCAGATGGAGGAGACAGTGGGCTCTGGCGGCGGTGGGGTCACCCATCACAAAGGTCATCTGTCTTAGGGTTCCCTGAGGACAGATGCAGCAGAGGCTGAAGAGGTGGATCTGAGGTGGATCAGGAGGTGGGGCCCTTAGGGAGAACCAGAGATGTCCTCACCAGCAACCCTGGGGTTCACGGCGTTTGCCTGGATATGACTCATGCATGCGAGAGGTTCCTTGGGACAGGAGCATTAGAGACAGTCATGGCAATGACCACGGGAGTCATGGCAACCCCACCTCATGCTGACCATTGTAGACCGTGCATAACCTCTTTATCCTAACCATGACCATAGGTTTGGGGATTTCCAGTTAACGCCGAAATTATCCAAATATGGTCCTTTTTTTTACTACACTGATGCATGAACAGTATGGAATATAACCACTGATTAAGGGCAGTGAGAGATGACATCCAGAGCCTGAGTTCATGATGAATTGGCTAAGGAACACTGGGCTCTGGCTTGAGTTAAGGAAGGGAGGCCTTCAGAGAAACCTCAGGGGGGATTTAGGAGTTGGCAGGTGGAGGAACAGATTCATCAGGGATATTTTGGACTCCCTACTCAATCATGGACTGAATTCTTAAGGGGAGAGAAACAGAGTGATTGGAACAGATCCTTTTCAAATGGAGAATAAAGCTGTGATACAAAAGGAACTTTTCATCCCCTCTCTACTGCCATCACCTGGAAGATGTTGGATATCTGCACTACCGTAGCTGGAAATGAACATGGGAAAACACGATCGAAAAGCTTTGGTGACTTTCACTTAGGTATCCCTCACTTCGAATGGGGTCTCGAAGCCCTCCAGAATCCCTCCGACCATCAGTAGTCCATCGGTGGTGATGTCCTGTCCAGGGAAGTTCCAGCTGACCATCTCCACCAGAACACAGTCAGTATACAGGGACAGCCAATGGGAGGACACCCCCACAGAGACCTGGTGCCAATGGCCATCCGTCAGAGAACCAACTGGAAACCTGGGCAGCAAGGGGGGGGGGGGGGGGTGATAGTTCAGCTCAGTGGTAGAGAATGACAACATTTTGTATTAATTTAACAGATGCTTCTATCCAAAGCGACAATCAACAAAGCCTTTGGAACCCATAACATAAGTCAGTGAATCAATTTAGCCAAAAAGACGGCCCCAGAGCTTAGACGCGTTCCCTGAAGTCAGCCGTGCACAGCTAGGGACCCGGGAGCGGCGGGGGGGAGGGACCCCGACACGTACTCGTAGTGGCGGTGGTGCGTGGACACGAAGCTGAGGGCGTGCGGGCTGACACGCAGCTGTAGCTGGATGTGACCCTGAGGGCTGAGCAGGGTCAGCAGGCTCACCTCCTCCTTCTGCACCCCCCGCACCTCCAGCAGCACGCTGAACTCATCAGAGAACCTGGGGGAGAGCACACACACAAATATACACACACACACAAGTTGATCACATACTGTAAAACAACGACATGTACTATAGTTACACGCTATAGGTTATGAATGAATGATGGATAACGTACCTTGGTCCAAATGCCTGCTGTGTTGGCATTGCCAGAGTGGCATACATGCCCATATGAAGTGTTAGACATCTCTGGCTCCCCACAGAGAAGGAGACGTTAGTGCTGTTACCTGCCACCCGGCACAGCTGCTCCAACAAATCCACCTTCCCTGTCGAAAGATCAACACAACATGTCGTCAGCTGTTCAGCGCCCTGACGCCTCACCCAGCTCTTGATCTTTCGTCCTTTGTTGCTTTAGAGGAGCCAGTCATTTAGCAGGAAGGGGAGAGGAGCGCTTTCCTCCCAGTTGGTGAGAAACAAGGCCGTAATTGTGCTCATTAATCTCTGGATAGCCGCAGGACAAGCAGCAGAGCAGTGCTGCAGCAGTCGTAACTGAAGGATGGCTCGGACATGCGACAGAGACATGCTTTGTAATGAGACTTCCTCTACTCTTCTTCTACGATCTCCTTCACATGTCCGAGTTATCCCCGAGCTCTACTGTAATTACGTCGGGTGGGATCATCCATCATCCAAGGAAGGCCCCACCAGATACAGGGTAAATTAAATGGCCCCTACTCTGCCCTGTCCAGGCCCTTGACATCAACCCCCATAGGGGTCCTAATGAATTGCTCTGGGGTAACCTGTGAAAATACCCATGGCAGAGTTCATAAATCAGTCCCAATGCCCACAGGAATTCTTTTTAGAGTTACTTCCTGGTTCATTACCTGCGCCCACTATTAATTGTGGCGACGGAGACAGAAACGTTCTCCCCTCAGCGTTTTTGTTGATGCCGTTCTCGATAACGCCAGAACCTTCAGCCAACTTTGAGAAGGAAGTGTTTGGCATGAGGAAACACAGCTGCCCTAATGGCTGCCTTTCCACATTCATATCGACATTAATCCTCGGCACAAATGGCAAGTCCGAACAATGACCCCAGGCACTGTGGTTCCGCTAAACCAGCGAACCATGGAGGTATACATTACAACGATATCTCACTGCTCAGCAGACAGAACCCTCTGACTTGTTTCGAGGAAGAGTGGTGAAAGACCTCTAATTTTGCCAGCGGATCCCATCATTCAGTCCCCTGTACAGTGTGTCTGTCACGCTTCCCTCAGACTCCACTCCCGGGCTGAAGGACTGCAGTCACACATGACTACACTGTGATTAAGCAGTGAAAGGTCCGTCCTGAGCCTCAGGCAGCATTCCTCAACCCACTGGGGCATGCACCGTCGGCACACCGCTGACTCCAACAAGGTGCTGAAAACGACACGAGCCATTTCTGGGTATTAGAAACGAATGCGTTTCGAACGGCGCCCTTTTAGGACCCCCTGTTGTCACTTGAAGACCTTTGTGTTTGGTCTACGTTACGACCTCGACAGACGGTGCCGAAGAGGCGGCTCTTTTCAAACGGATTAATATGACAGGTAGACGGTAGCTAACGGCATGGAACCGTGCCAGGCCTGTGAGGGAAGGGAGAGATGGGAGAATTTCAAAGCAGAATGACTTGCATCCAGGTGGGAGCTGAAAAACTCCGACAACCATCTTGAGTCCATGTGCTGACAGGAGAGGAGAAAGCAGGAGGATAGAGGAATGGAGAAGAGTCTGGTTCTTAAGGACAGACCAACCAGGAGAGAACCCGACAGACCCTGAATCACACCATGAGTTTGATACCATCTACAAACACCACGGATCTCCACTTGGTATCCTACACACCCCACCAATATGACAGATCAGTTGTAACTGTCTGGGCTGGAAAAGAGTTGAGGCAACCCCTCTCCCAGAACATAAAGTCATAATTTTTCTCTTGAAGTAGTTTGTGGGAAATACTTAGAGAGGAAGTTAGAGGTAACTGCCAAACAGTCGTCTACTCAGCTCAGTGTTGAGTAGTAAGCCTTTGGGTCTAGTGTCTTGGCTGCTGGTCTCATTTGATGGGCAATTAGGTCCTGTGGCTCTGGTTTGTTTTACGGGTCATTTACATGGACGGTTAACTTGAGTTCAGTCTAGTGGGAACTATTTATGTGGAAGGGAAATAACACTAGTCTTGATATTTTTCTTTTCCATAAGTGTTTTTAAAGGTCATCAAAAAAGGTTCGAGAGATTAAATGTTCTCATGGAATTGTTTAAGGAGTCACCGTGGTGATTAATGATTGACCTCTATATTATGTGTTTAAGTTTAAACAGCTGAGAAAATGATCTGGAAATTAATTATATTTATTTTGTTTATGCTTGGCTGTGAATAGGATACGCATGTTGTACTTTTATTAATGGCAGATTGTACCAACAATCATTATTAAAAGTGAAATATTGCACAAAAGGCGTCCTGACAGCAAATGCATCACCCTCATTGCTGTTAGCCAGAGCTATTTCAACTTCCCTGAACTTCAGAGCACACACTGGTCACCTACTTCTCACCCATGGCCAGTACACAGGAGCATTTTCTCTGAACATTCCCAACATTCTCTTCTTTCAAAGAGACCTTCCATCTAAAATATGTGCTCATTTCCTCTTTTGGAGAAGAACAATATTTAAAAACCAAACGGTGACCAACATCAACAGTAACTTCAAACCTATGGGCATCAAGTGTTTATAGATGTCAAGCCTGGCCTCTTTGAGATGTGAAAGCAACCAAAGAAAAAACCCAATCTACAAACAATGGATTACCTCCAGAGGTAGTGGTTGTTGAAACAATCTCAGAGCTGCTCTGGTAAGGAACCCTGGCCTGTTTAGTCCATCACAGAAGTGGTTTGGCGGTTAGGGCCTCAAGGCTGGGTTCATGCTGGGTGACAGGATGGTGCTTCAGCCCAGCCATCAGCTGTTTTCCTCGGGCTCTGTACCCCTCTGACACCCCTTCCACCACCAGCCTGGCTGTCCCACCATGAAAGACACAGACCAGAGTAGACCAGAGGGTGTCATTGTTCATCATCAGCCAGTTACCCCGTCAGCTCTGATCCCTATCGAGCCATTACTGGTGTTTACAGTACTTCTTCCGCCTGTGTGCTGTGCCTGCAGGGTGTCGTCTCCCTGTCAGGGAGACAGACCCCCCTGCTGGATCAGAGGCAGGGACAGTGTCACGTAAAGCTCTGTGAGCCATAAAAAAAGGGGGGGATATTATTTATTATTATTATTTTCACAGGTGTCGCCCCGCTTGGGGACATGCCTCAGAACGCACTATTTCACTGTGTGTTCCGTGCTGGGGCCTTGTGGGGGCTTCTGGCTGCCTCTGTGTGCCTGCTGGGGAGCAGATGAGAGGAACAAAACCACACAGCTCCCCCCTCTCCGGAGTCTGGGGAGCGAACATGAGCTGCACGTGGAGCTCATCAAATCGGAGTTAAGCTATTTCTAGAAAGCGTAGCTTATCTAAGCGGGTTGTCCTGCACGCCTTCTGATCCCAATATCAAGTGTCAGATGCGCTTTGGTGTGAAACATCAGCCTGCCATGATCTGAACGTTACAGCAAAAGTCCTGCAATCAGTCACTGTTTAGCTGTGTCTCAGCTTGGTTCTGCTTCTCTCCAGCGGGACTGCCAGAGACCGTAAGGGCAGAGGCAATCAAGTAGAACCGAACCCTCCGGCGTAGAGGCCTTCCTGGGAAAACTACCCTGGTTGACACTTGTTGGGAAAATTTTCGACAAATCTCAAGACAGAAAAATTGATATAAAAATATTTTGGTGTTGGTTCCCAGACTCCTTTGGGGGAACTTGATTCATGTCGCACGCACATGTCGGGAGGAGGAGAATTCCAGATGTAAAGTGAAAAAACGAATGTCCTCTTCCAAGAAATTACATATTCACAGCTCATTATCGCAATCCGGTTGTTTCCCTGTCGGAGTAATTAGTACTGCACTTTCCCAGATTGTACCGTGGTCCATGGAATATAACAAATTTAACAAGGAACCCATTTTTCTCAGGAAGTTCATGCATTGCTACAGACAACCAGAAGGTTTCCATTTGTTAAAAACACACACTTTTAACATCACATCATTCCATTGTACTTTTCAATCCCAGCCACAGTCCAGTCTAGCTGGTGAACAGAGGGAATGTTGATGGGTGATCTGCCACACGGAGCAGACATGCCCCTCTCCAACCCTCCTGTGGCGTCTGCACAGGCTCAGGGTCAGACTGGGCAAACTCTTTGTTGAGAGAAAGGATCAGAGGGAACCCACCATAGGAAGGTGCACATTCCTTCCTGTAATGAATACAGGGTGCTGAACACACATGTAGTCTAGGCTCTGACATTGACCTGTCAGAAGCCTCATGGCAACATGCCAATCCTCCGCCCAGAGACAGGTTGGAATGAGTTCAAACATCCATCTCACATCAGCATTAACCAGGACATAATGTCAAGATGCTGAAACTACAGCAGCCAGGATCATTTCTCATTAATGGGACTGATTACAGAGTACAAATGTGACCCCTTCATATCATAGCCAGGGATTTTTACAGACACAGGGCCTACCCAAATGGACATTGCTTTGAATACAAGGCTTTGTAGGACATGTATATTGTGAGATGTAACCAACCATAATATATGGTGGACTTTTACAAGCCCTTAACACAAGCATCCCACCAACAGAGCTGGCATTGGAAAGTCAATCTTTATAGGACTTGACCTTTTATGTTGACACATCCTTCCAAAGTAACCACCCCATCCCCAAGGCTTTGTGTGTGTGTGTGTGTGTGTGTGCACGTGTAATGTGTGTCTCACTCCTTCAGGAGAGCCAAGGTGTTCTGCTGGTCAGGCAGACGGGGGAGCCTGTCCCAGCGTCAGAGCTGCAGCTGTGCCCAGGCTCCCTGGAGGGTAAGCCCTGCCATGTCCGAGCCAAACAGGGAGGCAACGGACGCTGCCAACCAGGAAATCCATCTCCCTGACACTTGAATCAGAGGATGTGAGGTGCCAATCTGATAGGCGGAGAGATGTTTAGCAAACTCCAGCTGCTGCGCTGAGTTTTACAGGAGTATAACTGCCAGTGCCTTTCCTTCGTGCCAAGAGCCCCATCATAGCAAAAAGTGAGTCCAATTCAAGACAATTATGAAGTCAATTTTTTGGGGGCCAAGTAGAATTACGGCACGCTGCACACACTCGGTTATAACAACTGAGGAAACACTTAGTCCTGTTTGTCCTCAGTCCAGGGAACCACAGGCTTCTAGAATGGTCACGAGTCCAATCCACCATAAGTGTTTGTAAAGTAAAATTATACTGTGCATTTAGCAGCAGGGGACACAAACTGACATGAGCCAAATCTTTCTATGCTAGAGCGTGGTGTCGTGTTCATTTACAGTTTGCTCTCTGTTATGTTACAGGTCAAAAACTAGCCACCAGGGAAACAAGGGCAGCCTGTATGAAATGATGTCATACAGTTTGCACATTCAATGAACGCAACAAGGCCGCCAGATTAGTATTAAGTGTCATGCAGTATGCCTTCAGCAAGTCACGATCAATTGTTGATCTCGACGTTGCAAAACTCGGGGTTTCCCAAAGAGCTGACGTTGCCAAGAGTGAGCCAGGCTAGGGTTATTGACTCGAGCAGATCTCTCTTAATCTGGAACAGGCCGTCTCCTGTCCCCTCTGCCAGTCTGGGTCATCTCAGAACCGCGGCTCAGCACAGTGTTGTTCTTGGACATCCTGACCTCCATCTGGGGTCCGTGATTGAAAAGACACTGCAGCTTTTAGGGGAGTGTTTTTTTCCCTTCCTTTCTTCTCACAGCTCTGACCCGGGTTCGAAGAGCTCGCGTCGCTGACGTCAGGATCAAGAACCCGAAACCAGAAAGACTGTGACAGTGTTCAGGTTAGGGAGGGTTTAAGATAAGGAAGCCACACAAACCACTGGGCCTCAGTAAGGGATGGACTATATACAAGTCAGCTAACAGGAAGGAGAAAGTTTTCAGAGTTTCAATGCAATGATTAAAACGATCACGATGGACATATCTTTTCTTTAAGATTAATCAAATCACATCCATAAGCTTAATGTTTTATAAACTCATTTACTAGAAGTAGCAAAACCAACCCAGTTTGCTATAGGTGAACTAAATAAAACATTTTGTCCATCAAACTATGGACACAGCATTGAGTATCCGGTTCTTACAGTGATCTAGACCAGATTTTTACCTTTTATCCAAACTATACAAATAGTGCATATATAAAATACTACAGAAGATCCAAGTATCAAAAGTGTATTTTGAAGGGGGAGAATCGAGGAATGGTCTGTGTTTACTAGCCGCAGCGCAAACTACAGCCACATCTCAGCTACAAGGCACGATGAACAATAATAATGACAGCCACTGTCAAGCCAGGTGCCTGTATGCAATATTGTCCAGACATTTAATCAGACAGTGCTTCCCCTTGAACACATAGTTATGATTATCAAACATGGATAACATTCATTACTGCATGTCTGGTATTCCATCCTTAGCCTAGCTTAGTCGTGGTTCACCTCAGATCCAGACAGAGTGAGGAGAGTGCTTTGATCTGTGCGCTATGTCTTAATATGGGAGCATAGAGCAAACAGATCAGGTTTCTGTTCAGGCTAGCTAAGCCTGCTATTAGAACATTACATAGCATGCTGTGCACTGTTCGTCTGTCATAGAGCAGAGACCTGCGAACATGGCCCACTAGACAAGGCAGGAACCTAGTTGACAAAGCATTAGAGGTGTTCCAATTGGCACCCAAGGGGACTCTCTGATAACACATGCCAGGCAGCATCTCTCTTTACTCAACGGAGCAAATTAACATCAAAGCAGCTTTGCGACTTAAGTTTAACAGGGAGGATATCTGACATTTTGATTCCTGACTGGCCTAGCATCAATGTGTGGCGAGGACAGTTTACTGTAGAAGAGAGATATCTGATATGCTTGAAATGCAAAACAAGTATTATTCCAGTCCCATCTCATTTTCACAGTCCGGTGTATAACAGTAATGGTCCTCCCAGGGCAGACTGCCTGGTCAGCTCTGAAGGCCAGCTAGAACCATAGGAGTCCAACTGGCAGTGAGCCTGTTGCTTTCAGAGACCTCTACTGGGAACTGCAATAAGAAATGCGACTCGGGAGAGCTCACATAAACACAATTAGAAAACATTATCTGAATACTTTTCATCAATTCCCTTCACATACGGACAGCATTGGAACATGACCTGCTGCTTGTCATTTTGGAATTAGAAGCTGAAAGGTTATGGGAAACTACTCCCTTTATGTTAGCCTGGTCACACTTGTAGGAGCCTTGATCTTTGTAATCAAAAGGAAAACATAGGCTACAATAATAGAAGGCCTATGCTGCTTAAGTAGTTTGTCTTTTTGTGATGTACATTTTCATACACACACACACACGTTACAGAATGTAAGCAATTGCTTATTTTATGAATAACCATACTCAAAATGTAAACAAGTAAGTGTCTCAAAACGTAAACAAGTATGGTTATTCATAAAATGCATAAGAGTAGTTAGGGAAGTTGACTGTGCAACAGCAACTCCAAGTGGTTGAGAATGATACGGAGAGTCTACAATCATTGAATGTCTACATGACACCTGTTAGTACAAAAAGAGCAGACGCATGTTTAAAGGTTTGACCAAAACCGATAGCTTATGTTCGGAGTGCAGTTGTTAAATAAACCAACAAAAACAAAACATGCTAACGTTTTGCGTGTTGTAATTTAAATAAACTGAAAATAGATTACAGAGCAGAAGACCTTACCTCCCCCTTGAATGCCTGTTTCGGTATTTGTGGAATCCTTAAGAAAATCGGCAATACTGGCTCCAAAACTGTGAAGAATCACGTGCAACAACATAATTTCTTTGAGATAAAACATGTTTACTCCGTACTAAACAGCAGTGACAACATAAAGAGTAAAACATCATCCATTAGTCTGTTTTGTTTGGATAAAATATTCCATGTAGGCTAAATAGTACGAAATAACACTTCGGGTTTATAAACATAAGTCCATGTCCTCTGACATAATGGATCCAGGTAGTTAGTTAGGCCTCTACTGGAGTTAGTAGGCGTCTTTTCTGTCTCATCATGCCAGACCCACTTCGATTTATTCCACCTGGAAAATTGGAGATAGTCTCCGCCCAATGTGCTGCTGCAGACCAGTAATATTACAATACCAATGACACCCCCACATCACCCCCCCCCCCCTTATAAAATCACACACCCTGCTGTACTAGTACTAATACTAGCACCTCCTTCATATTTAACTTTTACTAAATACATAGGCATAGATTGGCATCCCTGCAGATATCAAAAATATATAAAGAAAATCTACGTGGAAACACAGTCTAATTTCATTCTTTTTTTTAATTCAAGGGACTTCATACAAAATGTAAATGTAGAAACAACTGCAGAATTCAAAGTCTGGCCAATAAACATAATTCAGGCAACAAACAACTCCCTCAATCCCATCACCCAAACATGTCATGTTCCAGCTCTGCAGCATGGGTAGAACGATCAACATTGTTCAATACTGGTTTTGTATAAAGTTGTTTTTTCAACAAACCCCACAGTTATATCAAATATAAATAAAAATCAACAACAAATGAGCACATGGTATCAAAAGTGTTTAAGATGTCTATGTCTACATGCACATACATCATTGGAACATGCAAACATTTTTTTCCTCAATAAAACAGCCACAACTACACTGCCGTTAGTGTGCAGAAAGAGATTGGAAAAGTTCAATGTTTGGCAACCAACTGTTACAGACTTGGGTGTGGATATGTTTCTTCTGACATAATACAGAGGCCAGAAATATGAAATGAAGGTAGAGATGGATAGTTTACTTTGACCCACTATGGCAACAAGTCAAGAGAAAAAGAATGAGTAATCTAAAATTGGAACATAAAGAATGTGTTCCTGTCTTCGTGAAAAATAAGTCAATAACTTCTGGAAGTTTTTCCAATAATTTATGAACAGCCTCTGGATGGAAAACCTTTGTTAGGTGACCTAACAGAGCAGATAGAAAACATCACTACATTGTTTACTTCCATTTTAAGACACGTTTTCCTTTTGACATTGTCAAAGTGGGTAAATGTTACGCATGCAAATATATAAAGTTGCTGTAGATCTAAATATTCTATTCATTTCCGCTTTACACATTGTGCCTTAATGCATTTCAAAGTCTTTTTTGCAACTTTTTGAAACAATTTTATACAAAAGATTTGGTCACAATCATGCTGAAGCCTGAATCTGAAAAGACCAGCATGTAAAGCTACAGAATGGATGAAGTATCTTTTCAAAGTGTCGTCTTGTTGCATAGCCCTACGTTCTCCATAATCAAGACCCTACCTCTGGAAACAAACAGACCCCTGACAAGTGTGTGCTCATGGAAGCCTCAGGCCCCATCAAAGGCATCTCACAGACAGCTTTGTGATGCTATAACATGAGGCCAGCTTCCTCTAGATGCCCGACTGTACATAACCACATCCCAATCTCAGAGCACAGGTCTGCTCAAATCGATTCTTGTGCATTTCCCAGATTAATCGCGGAAAAGAACCCTCAAGCTGTAGTCATATGGACACAAACATAAACAAGTGAAGCCTAGCTCTGAAGATTGTTAACACCATCAGGTACTACTAGATGACAGATTTTGCTCCACTATTTAACAGAAGGTGTAGACCACATTTCTATCCATCTGAGATTTCTTTTCCCCCCTCCAAACTGGAAGCAGAGATGTGGTGGCAGATCTTGGTCTCGGGCCAACAGGGACATGCACTATAGAAGGGTTCAGTGTACTGGTGCCAGGGGCTCGACTCAACACACACACACACACACACACACACACACACACACTCTCATCAGGGATCTGGATCTCTACTCGAGAACATCCATCAAAAAGTGCACACTGTTTGTCTTTCTTATCAGATTCCTTTTGGCCTACAGTCATCACGTAGTTGAAGTACAGTAGGCAATGCAGGAGGGTCCACACCAGAACGAGAAGTAGGCTTTACTACTTCATCATTGCGTTTGGCGACCAGTTTTACGATTTCAGTCATGCAGTTGTGTTAGTCTGATTATGTAGTCCTAACTGGATTGATATGCTACAAATGCAGGTTTCATATTTGTTAAATGTTCGTATATGATTTTGCACAAGGTTGCAACCTTTACACTCAAATTTGTCACATATTTATCAAAAGAAAATCATAGCAAGAATTAAGTTATCTCCATCCATTTTCTAACTGTAGTTGTAATTTCTCTGTTTGCAGATAAGGCTTGCTTTACATCTTGTTCTCTTGCAGAACTATCAAATGAACAACTCAAGAGTTGATACTTCTAAAAATCTTTCGTCTTTGCATCTTTACTACAGTTTATCTAAAAGGATAGGCACTTTGTATTAAACATTTGAAGCTGTAAGAAACATTAGAACCTGAAATGATGGCAAAACTGTAAGCAATAGACAGAAAAACACACTTGTCGTTACACCGTACAAAAAATGCACACAATAAAAAGATAACATCTACGATAGTTAAATATAAAAACAAAAAAACTTTCTTTTTTTCTCCCTCTACTTGCTCAAGTACGGTGGTAGTGAAGTTTGACGGACATGTTCAACAGAAGAGAATCCACACGTGTGAAACAACAACACCATTGGTCGATGTGGCGCTTCTGACAGCTGGACAGGAATGTGACTAAGGACCAGGAAACATCACAGAACAGCAGAGTCTGGAAGGAAAGCAGAAAAGCTGCTTTGCAGTTAAGTAGAATGTATGGGGTGTTCACCCAATCATGTGTCAATAAACATCCTGAACAGTATTAGTGAAAGGAGAATTTAATTTAATTTACCATGGAACTTTTTGATTATTATGTTTAAATCTGTTATGGAGAATATCATGTTTGATACGGGGAAGCAATGTTTAGGCATTTTAAGACTGGTTGGTCTCCATTTGATAGTTTTTAAAGAAGAAATTCACTTGGGTCCTCAATAAACAATGTCCTTCTCTTGTGTAAAAGCAATTATATCTTACAGGTGCCACAACTCTAATTTATTCATCAATTTGCATTCAATTTCCTCATCACACAAGTCGTAAAAATGACACATCTCGGTTCACATTCAAATAGAAATGTCCCCTTGGTTCCACTTCACCACGAAAGGATTAAACACAACTTTGTACACGTATTTAGCAACAGTTTAACCCCCAAAAAAAAAAAAAAAAAAAAGATGATAAAACTCATCACATTTAATCCAAAATGCATTAAAAACATCCGTGTGAAGCCATGCTAGCACCATCCATCCTCCTCTGCCTCATAGTAGTACCTGGGCACCCTGGCCCCGGTGCTTGGGCTGCCACTGCCCCCAAAGGTGAAATGGTATCCGTTAGCCACCGCCAGGCTTTGCTGGGGGGGCAGAGGCAGGCCCCCCACGCGAGGCGGCGCAGTCCGAGGCGGGCGTCCGAAGGCGCGAGGGCCAGGCTCGTCCTGGAAAAAGGCCAGCTCGTCCCGCAGGCTACAGAGAGGGCTCCCGATGGGGGGGGCCAGGAAGGGCTCGGAGCTGATGCGGGTGACGGGGGAGGGGACGGGGGAGGTGCCGCTGTGCAGGAGGGCGTTGTGCTCCGACAGCCCTCGGCTCAACCTGCCAGGACTCAGGCTGGGCGGGCCGGCCTGGGCGGACGCAAAGTGCACAGGGGAGGAGTTGGCAGTCTTGTAGGCCACCCCAGGCCGGGGGGTCAGGGGGGTCTGGGGGAGCTGCCTGCGGCCACGGCTGGGCGTGCTAACACCTGAGGTCAACATCACCGGGCTGCCTTTAACCCAACCACTGCCCTGGATGAAAATGGGACAAAGCAATTTGAAACGATAACAAACAATGAGAACACGTGGGAGAGGGGGGGGGGGATGTGGGGACGGGGTAGGCAGAAGGAAGGAAGGAAGGAAGGGAAAGACGCCGTCACGCCGTGAGAGGAGAGCGGACGGCGGGAAAGGAGAGAGGACGCCGAGGACAGGCAGGAAGAGGACAGGTGACAGGACAGAATTTCATGGGCGGCAAAAGAAAGAAGACAGACAAAACAGACGGACAACGATGAAGAAAGAGAGAGAGAGGAAAGAGAAGTGAAAGGCCATGAGAGGTTTTGTACCAAAGTCAGAAAGAGGAAGAAAGTCGCGGCGGAGACAAGTCAAGAGCGCGGACAGGTTATCAAGAGTAGCCACAAGGAGGTATACCGGTCATTCACGTCATCAGAAATTCTCCATTCCTAAGCTTTATACAGTATATAACTCTCCTACACCAACCTGACAGGTAAACCGGCTGTGTCCTGACCTGCCCAAATCCCCCCCCGTTGCCATGGCCAAGGCAAAGCCCCCCACCTGTTTGTTGAAGCTGGTGTCCTGTCCCTCGCTGGGGGATGTCGCACAGCTGGCGGTGGCAGACTTGGTGTGGCAGTGTTCCCGGCTGCTGTAGCGGTCGCAGGAGTAGTAGCGGTGTTTCTCCGTCGCCGAGGAGGCGTGGTGCTTCCTCTCGTGGGAGCGCCCGCGGTCGTGACCCCGCTCTCCGGAGGCTGGCTCCGCCGCCGGGTCGCCTGGCGCACCTTCACACAAAGCCAAACAAACATGGCCGACACACGGAACAGTGAGGGCTGCACACCTGCGCATGGTTGTTGGTGTGAGAGCAGCCAAACGACAGCGTAGTGGGGTGTGTCATCAAAAAGATCGGTGAGGATCATTGAATTGGATCGATGTGGAATGTCAACGTTCTGTTTTCATAAGGGAGTCTGACGAATTCACGGGAAATCAACTACAAACCTTCTTGTCCACCGTCTTAACACACGAGCCCAATGTAAGTATGACAGCTCTTTGACCACTTACCTCAGTCAAAGGGAAGATTCTTCAACTCAAAGACCACATTGACTGAACACCGTAGCCCGCCCACCCCCCCCCCACCCCCCCCACCCCCCCCCCCACCCCCCCCACCCTTAAACATTATTCTTTCTCCGCGCCTGAGGTTGCCCTGCCGAGAGGCGCCTATAAATTTGCGGGCCACTGGGTCTGCGTGTCTGTCAGCCCCTTTTATCTGGGTAATAAAAGCCAGCTGTGGAGCCGGCTGGCCTCCTCCAGTCAGGCTGGCCTCCTCCAGCCAGGCCTGGCCTCCTCCAGCCAGGCCTGGCCTCCTCCAGCCAGCCTGGCCTCCTCCAGCCAGGCCTGGCCTCCTCCAGCCAGCCTGGCCTCCTCCAGCCAGGCCTGGCCTCCTCCACGCAGCTCTGAGGTGATCTGCATTACAGACGAGCTCCGGAGGCTTGACAACGTCTACCTTCTTACGTCAGGCGCCAAGGCCCACAGCACATTGTTTTGTATCTACAGGATGTGTGTTTGGTTGGAGGCCCGCGAGCTGTCGAATTTTACAACTGTTTGACACTCGCGTTTTAGATTTAGAGTATTGGTGGGTGGGCACTTGTATGAAACATAAACCTTAATAGGTTATGGGAATTCCCATTGAAAACTTGCTTTGCACAATAAAATAAGCCCTTAGGTGTGCTAGAATCATTAAGGGGAAATCCACTTTTCATCGTTTTGACGTCAGTCAATGTGTGGTCAGTGTGTGTGTGTGTGTGCTTGTATGTGTGTGTGCACCAACCAGCTGTGCTCAGAGGCTGTCCTCCCATGCTTCTATCCAGGGACCTCTGCTTCTTCTCTGTGTCTCTCTTTCTGCGGTGATGGCAGCGATGGTGGTGGTGGTGGTGAGGGGGCCTCTCCTGCGAGGGCTTCTCCAGGGTGTAGTCACGCAGGTTCACCTCCTGGGGCCGCTGGGGTGCCACGGTGGAAACCGAGCGCCTCATGGGGCTGGCGTCAGGGACGGGCTGTTGGCAGAACAGAGTGTGGAGACTTAGCTAGGCTACATCCTAGACAAGGAGCTGTGAACTTAGACCGGATATCCAGCTGAATTTACAATATTTTCTGTCTGTTATTTCTCGACAGTTTGTCTAACTTGGTTTAGAAGGACACCAATCTGAGAAGATGCCAACAATTAGTACCACCAGATCGCACTCAAAGGTTGGTCTAAGAGCACCGGCAGATTTAGAGAAACGTTTCCACCTAGTGGAGATCCTTCCCTCCTGCAGCTTTAGCAAGAACCTCTTCAACTCGCAGTGTCCCTGAAAACATCTTACATCATTTACCGCTGGGGAGTTCAGAAACAGGTCTTATCTCTAAGCCTAAAACAACCGTCTGGGTGTCTCCAGGATCAAGGAGAATATATGCGGGTCCCTCCCTCCACCTGTTCCAGCTGCCCTGTCTCCCTCCACCCCAGCTCTGTCAGATCACTGGCTCAACACAAACCGGCTTCGCAGGTGTCCGTCCAAAACTGCGTGCTAGCCTCCTCAGCTGTGCTTTAACGACTGTATCTCTAATCCCACATCGACAAAAGGGCGGCTCCCACATGGAGGAGAGACACGACACAGCACCTGACATTTACCTCAGACCCGTACATCAGACAAGACTAATAATAGGACCCCCAGAAACAAAAGGCAAACATAGAGTAATGCACCCTCATCAACTAATACTACAGTACCCCAACATACAATTATTGATTTGTAAAAAGACAAAGCGATTGTTGTGACATGTTGGGAGGAGAAGGGGCAGGAGACGGAGGTATACGTACAGACAGCTGGATCCCCGGGGAGTGACGAGAGTGGCTCTGCTGTCACCAAGCACAGATGGAGGAGAAGGAGGACGGGGAGAGGTCCGTGGACAGGCGTCGGGCCAGAAGGAGAAGGCAGAACGTCGGGTGGATCGGGGGGACGGAGGAGGAGAGAGGTGACATTGAACAGTTAGAGCGAGGGGTGATACCAAAGTGAAGAAATAAAGTAAAGAGTCAATAAGAAACAGAAGACAGGCATTCGGCAATCAAGAAAAAAGCAAACTGTCGAAAAAAAGACACCATTCCAATCAGACAAAGAACAAGAGAGAGAACCAACACCTTATACAGGGAAGAAAATTGATTTTCTTTGATTATATATTTCTTCAGAGAACTTCCAGAACCATCTGTCTCTCCTTCATTAAGTCAATCCAGGATCTGTTGTGTGGATTTCACCACCTGGCAATAACCCAGCATTAGCTATATGAATCTATATGGGACAGAAAGATCCTGCTCCTCCTATATATGACTGGTCTCCATCAGCACAGCCTGGACGCTGACTAAGATATCCCAGTAACCATCTTTGGGCTGTGTTTCTTTTGTTCTAGCGAGGCCGGCCAATCTGGACGAGAGCCAGCAAGGCCAAGTCTTTGGAGTACGGATACCCTAACAAACTCCAAAAAGGGCGGCGGGGGGGGGGGGGGTAATCATATATTAAGAGGTGCTGAAACCATAAAATCAACATCTCATGTTGCTTATCATCCAGAAGAGCGGTTGAGAGGGATTTGGGGCGGGCTGGGCGCTGTGTGGAGGCTCATTGTGAGAGCGCCCGGTGACGTCTTCCCCCCTCGGAGCAGCCCCGTGGAAGTGCCCCATGTCTGCTCTGGGTGTCGCGTGTCAGTCGAGCACAAAGAGCATGTTGACCAGGCTGAGACTGAGAGATCTCTGGGCCGATCCTGGCACAGCAGAGCAGCCGGCGGGAAATGAGACCTCACCAAACAGAAGAAGAAAAAAAAAAGAAAAAATACATCTAATCAAATTAAGCGGCCGGGCGAGATTGAAATCCATCAGAGGGATTCCGGCTTGAGTTCAGGCCACATACCTCCAATTCTGCTCGAACAATAGCGAGCCATTTCCAAAAGGCCATCTCTAATTGTATTTGCTGAAGGATTTCTTGCCCCCCGGTTATAAAAGGTGAGAAAAGCGCCATGCCGGGTCACAGGGCAATCCCTCCTTCCAGCCTCAGATCATTAATCCCCCTCTTCACGTTCTCCTTCCTCTAGCAACAGAATCACTCTCTTCCTCCCTCGGCGAGAGGGAAAACCCCCATTCACCTCCCTCACCCCTCCCCCCCCCCCCCCCCCCCCACACACACACACGGAACGTTCTACCCACAACCA
Source organism: Osmerus mordax (assembly GCF_038355195.1). Classification (NCBI taxonomy): domain Eukaryota; kingdom Metazoa; phylum Chordata; class Actinopteri; order Osmeriformes; family Osmeridae; genus Osmerus; species Osmerus mordax. Next base: position 3,728,436 of record NC_090077.1, on the reverse strand, counting down.
TTTCGAGCCACTATCATCTTTTTCTGTTGGCAGCAGGGGAAAAACGATACGGGGCAAATAGCTGGCAGCCATCCCACATCTAATCAAATGATCCGGGACTTCTCCTCTGCACTAAAAGTAGGATCAACACACATCCATTCTAATTGGCCCTTGAAAGGAATGCACTTAAATGCAGCAATCGATCAACATCAACATCACTCAGGAAATGAGCAGCTGATCCAGTTTCTCAGGACGGACCGAAGATCTTCATCTTGATTTCTGTTCGTTTTTCTCCCAAAGCAGTAACTTCAGAAGATGGAGAATTCAACACATTTGATAGAAATATCTAGTTCACCATCTTTGCCTTTCATGACTCCACCATATCCATTGTTGCTGAATGAAATATGCTAATGTGGTTTGTAAGTGTGTGTGTGTGGGAGGGTGGGGTACCTGTAGCTCAGCGTTGAGGCGAGGCATAGACACCGCCCTTCCATGGCTTTCCAGAGAAGACCCGTCACCAGGCACTGAAACCGCACTAGTATCCATCTCCTTCATCTCCACAGACTCCTGGAACACACACACACACAGACAGCACAAAACAACACAACAGACACAAATATATGCACCAAAAGGTTACTGAATCTAGGAGGATAATTTTTTTTAACATGGAAAATGGGCTTGATTCCGAGAGCAGTGGTACCTTAGGACTGGCTAGGTTTGGGACGTCCTCTGACTGGTCCCTGGACATGACTCTCTTAATCTTGGGCCTCTGGACGTCTCGAGACTCCGTGACCCAGGAGGACGATCGACGATTAGGGCCGGGCCTGGATGTCACAGGCACACATACAGAAGAGCTTACCCCCAGACATGATCTACTGCAACTGGACACTTCAAATGGTCGTTCACCCGATGACAAAGGAAAACTGGACATCGTGGGGGGGGGTGGGGGGGGGGGGGGGGGGCGAACTTACAGAGCACCCCCGTTGTTAAGGGAGTTGCTGCTAGGTCTGGCCTGGACCGGGTCTGGCAGGGGCTGAGGCTGGACTTCACAAGGAGGCTCCACGCTGTTTGGAGGCATGTCCTTCTCCTGCATGTGAGTCAGAGGCAGCAATGGCTTAAACAGAGCCTCGATCTTACTCTGTGGAGGAGAGATGGACGGCAACATGCTCAGCGGATTCATGGGAGAAGTAGAACGTTGACCCGGTTATCGCGTCAAAACGGTAGGCCTTTCGAATCTAGAACAACCTGTGTGGATTTGGGTCGAAAACATTTTGGAGCACAAAGAAAAAAAGACTTGACATTTTGACAAATTGTTAGTGACGGGAGTGTGTGTGTGTGTGTTTACCTGCTGAAGTTTCTTGGCTTGCCTCTGCTTGAGGTAGTCGAAGATCATCCGGGCTGCATATAGCTTCCAACCGTGAGCTCATTGGCTGAGGAGGTGAGAGAGGGAAGTGGATGCATAAAACTGCTGACTCATTTGTGGTCTCGTTCATCCTATTGGTGTTGAAGTAATCGTATGGAGCCAGCTAATTTCCCTCAAAGTAGGTTAAAAGGGAACACTCTCTGAGCCAGAACTGCAGATTTGCTTCTAATAAAACTGGTAATTTTGTTATGCCTAGATGGAAGCAGATTTTTAATATCTATTTAAAATATCAGTTTTTTTTTTCAGAGGTCATACTCTTCTGTGGCCACAAGGTGTCAGTGTAAGCCAAGCTCATCCTGTGGATGGGCTCTGCAGTAACTGCTGTCTGGGGCATGGGAAGAACGCCTAGCAAGCTGGAATGCCTGGTAGTATTTCAACGTGGAACACATGGTGGATATCTTGGCCTGTTTACCTCATAAAGACGTAGTGTAAACAAACACAGAGATGATACCCGCAGGTCAGACCTGATCCCCGGGAGAGATCGACAGAGAGAGACGTGTGCTCACGCTTGTGGGGGGTCACCAGCAGGTCCATGGTCTTCTGGGAGAGGCTGGGCCACACCGTTGCCAGCTCCTTCTTCAGCTCGGCGTCAGACAGACGTTGGCCCACCATCCCTGGAGAGAGAGAGAGAGAGAGAGAGAGAGAGAGAGAGAGAGAGAGAGAGAGAGAGAGAGAGAGAGAGAGAGAGAGAGAGAGAGAGAGAGGGAGAGAGGAGAGAGAGAGAGAGAGAGAGAGAGAGAGAGAGAGAGGGAGAGAGAGAGAGAGAGAGGGAGAGAGAGACAGAGAGAGAGAGAGAGAGAGAGAGAGAGAGAGAGAGAGAGAGAGAGAGAGAGGGGAGAGAGAGAGAGAGAGGGAGAGAGAGAGAGGGAGAGAGCATCACAAACCCAGCACGGGCCCTCGTTTACCTCAGGTAGTCAGGCGACGCAGCGAGAGAGAGAGAGACGGGCAAAAGAGTGGAGCGCAGCCATTGTCGAGGCGAGCCGGGGCGGAGAACGCCTCATTAAAACGGGAGACTGAGCGGTGAAGCCAGGAGAAGGCATGCGCCCTTTAATGAGTCCAAATGGGACCCATATAACCAGGTATCCAAACCCCTTTGTTGTGAATAAACAAGCCGGCATCTGTCTCTGAAACACTTCTGAGGAAGTACACTGTCTGTCTGCCTGTGTGTCTGCCTGCCTGCGTAAAGAGGGAGAATGAGAGAGAGAGAGAGAGAGAGAGAGGGGTGGAGGAGGTGGAGAGGGGAACAGAGGTTCTCACCTGAGCCCAGTTTAATCTCCAGGGCCGTGCGGATCAGGGCCATGAGAGTGGAGGTGAAGTGGACCGTGTTGTCGTCGGCGATGGGCATGTTCATCTTGACCAGGCGCTGGAGGCAGCGGGTGGCGGAGGGGGGGGGAGTTAAACACACACACCAGTACAGTAGGCATCTAGTCTAGACCAGACCAATCAATCTAGAGAAACCAGTCTGTGCGCTGCCAACTGTCAACAGAGCTCAAATATGGATTGTAACTAATGACAA